>NC_077227.1:240219470-240524470 GCF_027887165.1 Monodelphis domestica | reverse complement strand
GCATGGATTGAACTGACATGTTGAAATTCCTCATTTACTTTCATTTCACTGAATCATATCTTTTTAATTAAAAAATTAATAATGAATTTCCAACCTAAGTTTTCCAATCTTATATGATCCATAATGTCTCCCTCCCTTCTATCCTCCTTCCATCCTGGAGGTGACAAGTAATTCAATCTGGATAATACATGTATTATCATACAAAACATAATTCTATCATATCATCTTCTTAAGCTAACTCATTGAATGTATATCTAACAGGAATCTTATCTACAATGTATCTGATACTTGATCATTTCTAGCATTTGCTCAAAGATATTTGAGAATGCCCCAACATATCTTGGATGTACCCTGCCTCCAAAATGCTAAACCCTAAAATTTTACTCTCATATATATGTACCTCATTCTCTAATTTGCCATTGGTACTCAAATTCTAAGGTAAGTGTTGTTTTAATATGATAAATGAATTCAAGAGCTCTTAGACTTTTTTTAAATGTCAGTGCCTTAGAACAGATCCTGAAACTCATACTTTTTGCTGGTCAGAAGTTACCTCATTAATGATTGATTATCTACTCCTATAAATTACTTGGCCTCAGAACTTTCTATCTTAGTATCAGTTGTCTTATCTATAAATGGGAATAATAATAGAATCCATCTCACAGGGTTTTTTATGAACATCACACAAATGGAAAATGCTTTGCAATGATAAAAATGCTATGCAAATGTGGTTATTATTATTAATAATGATATATTGCTATTCCTAATTGCTAGCTATATTCTGCAATTTAATTTCTAATTTTTTTTTCCTAGGCATGCTTCCAGGCACCAGAGAAAGCCTTGCATTTGAGTTGATTTTTTTTTACCATCTATAAATTTAACTTGTATTAATATAGCTGGGACTTTGTTACTGCTCAATAATCCTTCTAGTCTATTTTTAATAATTTTGTATTTTATTTTCTACAGTAACTATTTCAAACCATTTCTTTTCTTCTTAGGTCCACAAGTATACCTCCAACCTCTACCATAACAGGTTATACTTTACTTGAATGATAAAAGAGGTCATAAAAAGTCAGTTCTCCTAACTTCCTCATATAATGCTCAGAATGTGTTGGTTCTCTATCTATTTCAATAAATTTTTTTCATTTATTTCATTAAATAGTTCCCTTTTGCATGTAAAAAAGGTTAATAATCATTAGAAAATTTTCATCCCAAATTCTCCGTCTTCCTCTTCTTCCTACTTCCTCATTGAAAAGGTAAAGAATTTGAATCTGATTATATGCATTAGGTCATGCAAAGCATCTTAATATATTAGTCATTTTGAGAAAGAAAATGAAAAAACAATAAAAATAAAGTATTTTTCAAACCTCATTGAAAGTTCATTGGCTCTCTTTCTGGAAGTATATAGCAGTTTGCATCATGAGTCATTTGGAATTGTCTTAGATCACAGACTAACTTAATCTTTCACAGTTGATATGAATGAAATAATATTTTTACTGTGTACAATGTTCTACTTGATCTACTCACTTCACTTTGAGTCAGTTCATAGAAGGGTTATCAAGATTTCTAAAACCATTTGCTCATTGCTTCTTCTCATGATTTTCCTGAGTCTTGCATTTGACTGTCAAAAGTTCTGTTTAGCTATGTTCTTTTCATCAGAAATGTTTGAAATTCCTTTTTCCATTATTAACCATTTTATCTCTTGAAGGATTATACTTTGACTCGATAGTTTATACTTAGTTTTAATCCTATTTCTTTTGTTGTCCAAAATATCATATTCCTAACCCCCTGTTCCTTTAAATGTGGTATATGCTAAGTCTTGCATGACCCTAACTATGGCTCCATGATATTTAAATGGTTTCTTTCTGGTTGCTTGTAGTATCTTCTCTTGAACTAAGAGCTTTGGAATTTGACTACAATATATTTGAGAGTTTTAATTTTGGAATCACTTTCAGAAGGTGATCAGAGGGTTCTTTTGATATCAAATTTATCATCTTATTCCAGGATATCAAAGCAGCTTTCCTTGATAATTTCTTGGAATACAATGACTTTCTTTAATCATGCCCTTTGGGTAATTTATCTATCCTTCATCTATTTTTCATTTCAATTATTTTTCCTATGATATATTTCACATCGTCTCTTTTTCTATTCTTTTGACTTTGTTTTATTGTAGTTTGGTGTCTTAGGAAGTCATTAGCTTCTAATTGTCAATATTAATTTTGAGAAATTATTTTCTTCACTGGGCATTTACACTTCTTGTTCCATTTGCCCAATTCTATTTTTAAAGGAGTTGCTTTCATTATGGAATGTTTGAACTTCTGCTTCCATTTGATAAATTCTTTTGTAAAAGTATTATAGTGTTACCTTGACACATGAGTTTAATTCATTCCATGGTCAAGCTTGTAACTCAATTTGTTCATGTGTCAAATCTAATTTCCCCATTTAAATTAATGGAAATGCAATTAATCCATTCTGGCCTGCAAAAAAATGTAAATTTTTTGTTTTATATGCTTTTAAATGTACTGTATAAATAACAAATAAATATACTTATAGATATTAATAAAGAATGTAAAGAAATAAACTTGCTTATTAAATGTTATTTATCTTCAAGGTCAGGTGAAGAAGGTTTTCATTTCATGTGCTATCACTTAACATAGCTTACCTTCTATACACTTAAGGCTACATTTAAATGCAAAATTTACCTTACACAATATTTATGATATGTAACTTTATTGCTAAACTTAATTGTTTATTTTTTACTTTACTTATAATCATTTTCTTCATTGAATTTTGCCTGTTTTGCCATGCTTTCCTCAATTACACTTAGAGGCCATTTCAACAAAAACCTTTCCATGGAAGTTTGTTTCTTCCTCCCTTTTAGAACATTCCCATAGTGTGTGAAACAACTATGATCACATAGCTCCAATGTATGACCTGTTGCAACTTTTTCTGAGTGTGTCTTCTCAAAAAACTGTTTAAATTTTCCCCAAATCCTCAATATTTCCTTAATCTTGATTGTATTGATTACCTCATCCACCTAAGGATCCTTCAAATATCTGCTAGTGACTTAAAGCAAAAACATCTCAATCCTGACTGCTTATATCTCAAATTGTTCATAATTTAAGGAGCTCATGTTCCAAGGTACCACTGTATATTATTCACTTATGTGTATGTATGTGTGTGTACATGTTTATGTCTCTTTTACTAGGCAGTTATTGGTTTTGTCATAATTTTCTTCCTTTATACTAATTTATTATACCTAATTTTTCTTCTATCACTTATATTTTATTTTAAAAGCACATGTTTTTCAATTCTTCTAGGAGCTTTTGGGGAGGGTTGTGTCCATTTCCTTTTTTTTTCTTTGGGGAGTTGTTTTAATTCCAATAAGTTCTTCTGAGTTTGTGTTTTGATCTTCCCTATCAACATAGCAGTTACTGGTCACACAAAGAGAGAAAAAGAGAGAGAGAGAGAGAGAGAGAGAGAGAGAGAGAGAGAGAGAGAGAGAGAGAGAGAGAGAGAGAGAGAGAGAGAGAGAGAGAGAGACAGTTAGACAGACAGAGACAGAGAGACAGAGACAGAGAAACAGAGAGACAGAGACAGAGAGGCAGAGACAGAGAGAGAATGCTTTAATTTATTAAGTGTTTGCTACTACTGGGTTAAGCAAAGGATTAGGACTGGAATTATTAGATAAAAAGACAACCCCTATCCTCAAGCACCTTAATGGCTAAGGGGAAAAGATAAGACATAATAAAGAGCTCTAAAACTAAATGATCTAAGAGAAAGTTATGTATGTAGAGACAAAGTGATTGGCAAAAAAATTAAAAATGTCTAGAATACGAGGAATGGTGCAAAAGTGAAATAAGTATGGCCTAGTTACCTCATGTAATGGTGGTCTGCGCCAGAAAATTAACAATAAGAAGAGAGATTCACAGAATGGAAGCATTTCCAGGGTAATAAAACTATTTAGGAGGATGTGGAAAATTAACACATTGCAATAGGAAAGTCTAATTCATTAACATAAACTTCACAATACTTTTCCTAAAGACCTTGTAGATCAATGAGCAAATACTTATTAAGCATCTTTTATTTGGTTGATGATGCAATATAAAGATATAGTCCCTAACATGAAGTATTTTAAAATCTCAGAGTATATTAGAATAAATGGCGCAGGAATATCTATTATACAAATTCATGAGCAAAAAAATCTATACAATAGTCTATGAGAAATTAGATTACAGATTGCTTTTAGCTGTTGGGATGAGGAAAAACAAAATAAAGACATAAGACTTGGAGCAGGACCTGACTGAGACCTTAAAAGAAGGAAAGAATTTGAACAGATAGAATTTCATTTGATCAGAAACTAGCAGGGCTCAATTCTATCCATGAAGGGTGGGATCAAAAGGCATGCATGTGTTAGAAGGTAATGAGAAAGAATAGGGGGAATTACAAGTACTCCAAATCAAATGAAAAATTGAATATATGAAGGTGAAAATACAAAATAAATCTAGAAAGGATAGGTTGGAGAAAATATGGAATGATTCAATAATGATCTAAAAATACATTTTCTTTTCTGAAATTGGGTATCACTGAAATTTGCAACTGGAAGGACCTACTAAAAGGACACTTTTCACCAATACAAAGAGACATTGCATTTTACAATGGATACATTTCTGGATTGGAAGTTAAGTTTGGAAAATTATATATACAATGAAAACTTTTTTGTTGTCTTTATTCAGTTGCTTCCATCATGTCAGACTCTTCATGTACCCCTTTGGGATTTTCTTTACAAAGATATTGAAGTAGTTTGCCATCTCATTTTCTAGCTCAGTTTACAGATGAGGACACTGAGGCAAACATAATTAAGCTACTTTTCCAAGGTCCTCAGCTAGTAGGTGTTTGAGAACATATTTGAAACCATTATGATAAATCTTCCTGGCTCCAGGTTTGGCATTCTTTCCACTGAGTCACCTAGTTTAGTTGCTGATAAAATCCTATGAAATGAATACTAGTTTCAATATTTGAAAGGAGCTTAGTTCTTTATGTATTTTTTTGTGTAAAGTGACTAAATATTCATTCAGGTTAGTAGTTACCTCATTATTTATATTTATTTATTTATTATAATTATTTATTAAATATTTATAAACCAGGTTATAATGAATGATTTTGGGCTAAAATAATTTGCAGCATATCATTTTTTATTTCCAGTTCCAAATGTTTTCATCAAATAGTCAACCAGAATTCTAGTCCACTGTCATTTTACTGAAAAAAAAAAGGAACTCTTTGTACAGAGTGTGGATAGAGGTTAAGTGACTTTACATTAAAAAAAAATACAGTTTGTCACAAACAAGCTAATATTTGCAACCTCTATCCATGGCTGGCCTGCAAGGTTTTATTTTAAAGCATTTAAGAAAATAACAGATTTAAAGAGTTGGATCAAAGACACAAGTTATTTGTGAACTTAGAGTAACTATAAAATTTGATTTTAACTCCACTGTCTTATATCACTGATTTCTATCACAAATAAAGGTCTTATATCCAATTATAGAATAATATGAAAAAAGAACTGATAAGTATGTAGTATTTTATGTTTTAGTACTATTTTATATGCAATATCTCCTTTAATTCTATTATCAGGGTTTCTTAACCTTTATTGATTATTGATATAGCATAGTAATACCAATAATTATGTACTTTGTGGACAGGCTGTTGGATCTGACTGAGAAAATGACTTCTCAGAGCAGCCTAAGAATTCTGGCTCAGCCAGTTGAATAAAAACTATATTTTTATTATAGGTAAAAAAAAAAAAACTAATGAAAAGGAGAGTAAAAAGAAACAAGTAAAAAAGAAATTCTTATGATATATAAAAACTCCAACCACCCAAATCTGATCCTCATGGATCTCCTTCTTCCCTAACAGAGTTGAGACTATTCTCTCTTCCTATTCTACCTAAATCCCCCAAAGCCTTAATCTATCTATCTTATCTAAACTAGACAAAAGAAAATTAAGTTAGGTCTCTCTCTTCCTTGGTGTATAAATGAACAAAAACTTTGAATCTCCACAACCTTCTCTACTCACTCAGGAAACGCATTGGGGCTTGCACCAATGTTTCACCAACAACCTCCTTCACTTGTCAGCTCTTTTAGATGATTATTAGTTGTAAAAACAACTGAGATTTTCCAAATCTCACAGAGCAGTTCTTAGGACCTCCTTTTGGGACAGGGTCAGCCCACAGATTGCAAAGCCAGTTGGGTAACTGTCTCTCAAAGCACTCTGGGAAAATGTTCTCTTACCCATACGTCCATCTGGGATACCATTCAGACTTTAAAGAAAATTATCTTAAAAATCTTTTATGCATCTATAAATAACTTTATGCTACTTTCCTAATAAACTCTTAATTAATAAATAATTCTTACTTAATAAATAATTATCTACAATTCTCAAAATTCTTTGAGCTAAGTACTTTAAATTTTTTAACCTAATTTTCATGTGAGTTTACTGATACTGACAGAAGTTTAGGTGATACCCTAATACTAATGGGCAGAGCTGGGATAAAAAACTAAGTTTTTTTACTTTTAGATCCAATGCTTTTTTCTGGTATACCACACTTTCTTCCCTTCAAAAATTTGACTCTATAATTAACTAACTCACATCTTTTTGAATCTGATGCCCCCCTTTCTTATCACTGTTCATCTCTTTCCAAAGCATAAATATCAACTTTAATTTTCCCCCCACCTACCTTGCTTTCCCTGCCCAACTGCTGCTTATATGTAGTGAAATGCTTGAGGAAATTGTATAATTATAATGAGTGGGAGGTCCACTACAAAATTGTTTTATTCAATCACAACTGAGTCTTTTTGTGATAAGACAATATTTTAATAAGTTTATTTGTCTTTGATTATCTTTGGTATTCCCTTGAGTTGTTGTAAACATCTCTCCTCAAATTACCTAGACCATCTTTCACAGTAAAATATATCAATTCATGCTTCACTGAAAAAAATTAATATAAGGGATAATGTAAACTTAAGGATTACAATCCATCTGGAGATTTCTTTCTTCCTCAGTTTCACATTTCAAATACCCCTAACATAATGCCTTTCCATTCTCTCCTCATTGCCCCTTTCTCTTTGTCAATCCTTCCTAAAGCTTCCTAAACCTCTTATCCATCAGGTCATCTTTCTAATTTTAAACTCTCATTTTTCTAGTTCTAAATCTATAGCTTCATGGACTTTAGATCCCTCCCATTTTCCTGTAGATGTAATTAGATCTTTCTCATCCTTAAAAAATAATCTAACACTCCTATTCCCCATAACTGTGTATTTATATATACCTTCCTTTCCACAGATGAATTTTTATAAAAGATAGTCTATTTTTCTTGCCTACACGGTCTCTTCTCTCTTTCACCTCTTATTCTTTTCAAATCTGGTTTATGTTCTTGTAACTCAAAAGAAAGTTTGCTCTCCATGGTCACCAAAATGTCTTTATTTCTAAATTAATTGGCACTTTCTCTGCTTACTTCTGCACTGAACTCTCTGAATTATTATACACTATTGGCCAACTCCTCTTCACCTCCCTGTTGTTTTTTTTTCTTTTTCTTTTTAAATTTATTTATTTAATTGATTAATTTAGGATATTTTTCCATAGTTACTTGATTAGTATTCTTTCCTTCCCCCTCCTCTCTCACCCCTCCAGTAGCCAATAAGCAATTCCATTGGGTTTTACATATAAAATTGATCAAGATATATTTCCGTATTATTAATATTTTCAATAGAGTGATCATTTAGGGTTTACATTCTCAGCCATATCCCCATCGAACCACATGATCAAGCAAATGTTTTCCTTCTGTGTTTCTACTTCAACAATTCTTTCTTTAGATGTGGATAGCATTCTTTCTCATAAATCCCTCAGAATCATCCTGCATCATTCCATTGCTGCTAGTAGAGAAATCCATTATGTTCAATTGTGCCATAGTATCAGTCTCTGTGTACAATGTTCTCCTGGTTCTTCTCCTTTTGCTCTGCATCAATTCCTGGAGGTTGTTACATGGAATTCCTCTAGTTTATTATTCCTTTGAGCACAATAGTATTTTATCACCAACAGATACCACAATTTGTTCAGCCATTTCCCAATCAAAGGCCATCCCCTCATTTTCCAATTTTGTGCCAGCACAAAAAGCGGCTATAAATATTTTTGTACAAATCTTTTTCTTTATTATTTCTTTAAGATACAAAACCCATCAGTGGAATGGTTGGATCAAATGGTAGGAAATCTTTTAAAGCCCTTTGGACATAACAGAAAATTGTCTTCCAGAATGGTTGGGTCAATTCACAACTCTACCAGCAATGCATTGATGTCCCAATTTTGCCACATCCCCTCCAATATTTATTACTTTCATTTGTTGTCATATTAGTCAATCTACTAGGTGTGAGGTAGTACCTCAAACTTGTTTTGATTTGCATTTCTATAATTATTAGAGATTTAGAACACTTTTTCATATACTTATTGATACTTTTGATTTCTTTATCTGAGAATCCTGTGCCCATTTGTCAATTGGGGAATGGCTTGAATTTTTGTACAATTGATTTTGCTCCTTATAAATATGAGAAATTAGAACTTCGTCAGAGGTTTTTGTTATAAATATTTTCCCAATTTGTTCATTCCCTTCTATTTTTTTTTACTTCTTGTAGTTTTCTTTTTATTTGTCCGATTTATGGGGTTTTTTTTGTCTCCTTTGCAGGATTATCAGTCATTTTGGTATCATGTCCTATGACTGGAAATACTCCAGAGTTTTGTTCTAAGTCTCTCTCCTCACTCTCTGTATACTCTTTAGTGATCTCAACCCCAATTAATTCAACTCTCAGTTGAATGCAAAAAATTCTTAAATCTACATATTAATAATTTATCTATTTTCCGAACCTGAGGTCTGTCTACAAGGGTATGTCCCTGAGCCAGTTCATATTCCTTATTTCTAAAACTGAAATAATCTTTTCCCTTTTATCCACATATTTCTGTTGCAGGCAACATCATTTATTTTTCTCTCGGGAGGCTGAATTGTTAGTGTCCCTCCTGATTATTTGATAAGATCTCTGCCCTCAATAATCTTTTAATTTAGTCAAGACAATAAAACAAATCTATTGATACATATAATATAAATTACATGTGGTAAGTTCACAAGAGCAAAGTAAAATTAATCATGAGATAGAGTGATCACTTTCTGCTTTGGGTCTATAGGGTCTTCAGGGAAGCTATTACCTGAATAATTCTTTGAAATATAGGCGGAATGACAACAAACTGAGATAGTTGGGTAGAGCAGTCCCCTAATGGGAGAAAAAGTGTGGGCAAAAGCTCATATAGACAAAAGTTAAGGATCATATTTGAGTCATAGTGAATACTCCAAATGGCCTAAAATATAGAGTACCCAAGATATGTTAATGTTTTATGTCTTCAAAAGTACATTGAAGACAGATTCTGGAGATTTTTCATGCCAGAATAAAGGGGGAATTTTAATCAGTGCACCAACAGGCAACATAGAGCCATTGAAGGTTTATGAGTAAGGAGTTATGTGATTAGTGTATAGAGAAAATGAATCTAACAGCAGTCTAAAGGCAAAGGATGAATTAGATAAAGATGGTTTGTGCATCAGTAAACTTGATAGAAAGTTATTGAAGTTTTCCAGGCTAGATGGAAACGGAAGTCATGGTGGTGGTCATGAGCATAGAAAGAAAGGGATGGATGCAAGAGATATTTTGGAGGTAAAAAAAAAATGGTTTTTGTAAATAATTGGATGTGAAAATAGGTTAGGGAGAGGGAATAATAAATGGTAATTCTGAGTTCTCAAGTCTGTGTGACTGGTAAAATAATTATACTTGCCAGACTATTTCTGAAATGTAATCCAAGTTTCCTTTCTTCTTTCTTCCTTCCTTTCCCATTCTCTCCCATTTCTCTCTCCTCTTTTCCTCCCACTGTCTTCCTTCCTCTTTCTCTCCTGCCCCCTTACTCTCTCTTTCTTTATTTCTTTGCCTTCATTCCTTCCTTCCTTCTTTCCTCAGACCAGTGCAGAAAATTCCTAGTAAACAAAGTTCCTCCATGAAGGTGAGTTCCTACTCTGCACATAATAATATAATATTTTCCACCAAATTTTGAATGGTTAGGGGATTTAGGTTAAGTCAGAGATTTGAACCTGATAGAATATATGACACTCAATAGAATTTAAATTCTACAATAAATTTTATTTATTTTTAAAAAACCCTTACCTTCTGCCTTGGAGCCAATTGGCTCCAAGGCAGAAGAGTGGTAAGGGCTAGACAATGGGGGTTAAGTGACTTGCCCAAGGTCAACCAACTGGGAAGTATCTGAGGCCAGATTTGAACCTAGGACCTCCCATCTCTAGGCTTGACTCTCAATCCACTGAGCTACCCAGCTGCCCCCTATACAATAAATTTTAAAACACTCCTAATTAAGTAGTCACACCTAACATACATTTCTTACCTGTCATTCTGGGAAAGATCTCTTTTATATCTTAACATTCATTCTGTGACTTCCATTGTCACTCAATTCTAAACCCAGTGTCTTTCATATCATAAGTGCTTAGAAAAAATTAATTCTTTCTCCTTAATCTACATACAATTTTGAAAAGTATTTAACTCATTATAATAATGAATATTTTAAGATTCAGTACCAAATGTTTGTGAGCTACTTAAACTACAAAATACATAAAGCACTTTAGCATTTAAACTTCTATGATCCTAAAAAAATGGAAAAAACATTATAGAAGAAATAGTGAATCAAGGACACACTTTGGAATCAGCAAAGATATTATTGAGACAATAGCTTCAGCAAAGTTGCAGATTAAAAAATAAAACCTTCAAGGTCAACAGCAAATTTCTGCCTTTTGGATTTCTGCAGGACTTGGAATAAGGGTCAAGGCATTGCTTTCTAGAGTAATATGGGTGGTGGCAGAAAATGGGGAAGGGAAGATAATAAATTTTATTTTAAACATATTAAATTTAGGATGCCTACTAAGTATCTAGTTCAAGATATGTGAAAGTCAACTGGAGATGCAGGATTAGAAAGCAGTTGAAAATTTAGTGAAGGTATATAGATTTAAGAATTATTAGTGTAGAGATAACATTTAAATTCATTGAAGCCGATGAGATAGCCATATAAAATAGTATAGAGGTAAAAAGGACATGGACTCAAAACAGCAATTCTGAGTGTCACCTCTCACTAGAAAAGTTATATTCAAGATGGTACTTCAAAGGAGACAGAGAAGGAATGATCTGATAGAAAAGATAAGAAACAGGAGAAATGATTGCTTCGAAAACCTATAGGGAAGAGGAGAAACTTTTCATAATATCAAAGGTTAAAGAAAGGTCAAGGAGAATAAGGGTAGAGAAAAGGCCATTGATATGGCAACTAAAAGATCATTAATAACTTTGGAGAGATTACTCTGAGCAGAATGATATGATTAGAAGTCATATTGTAAGGATTTAAGAAGAGAGCAAGAGAGAAAGTGAAGGTGTGTATTGCAAATTGCTTTTTTGAGAAGCTTAACTATAAAGAGCAAAAGATATATAAAATGATAAAAAGGAGGCCAGGATCAAGTAAGCTTTGTTTTTGTTTTTAGAATGGAGGAGACATGGGCATGTTTGTAGGCAGTACAAATGAATCAATATGCAGGGAGAGATTGAAATTAGGTGACAGAATAGGGATGACAGGGGATGCAATCTACTGGAGCATGTAGGAGGGAATGGGATAACAAAGAAACAGGGGTTACCTTTGAAAATGAGTAAAAGCCATTTTGTCATAAGAGATAGACAAAGGTGGAAATGTTGGCAGAAGGCATCCATTTAATTGATAGGAGATGACGGAGGGAGAAAAGAAAGCTCACAGCAAATGGCCTCAATTTTTGTTCTATAAAATGCAAGGCAAGGTTCTCAGGTAAGAACTTGGGGAAATGGCAATCCATGGCAGGTTTTTGACAGGGATGAAAAGGCTTAGGATATATCTAGTGTGGAAAATGGGATAGTGAATTGTCAAAGAAGGTATAGTAAGATCATATAGCAATTGTGAGGGCCCAGTTGAGATTTTATAATACAAATTTGTAGTGGATCTAGTTCAGAATATTTATATGATTTTCTTCATCTTTGTTCAGCAGCATGTGTGTGTAGGAGTTAAGCAATGAATACTGGGAGTGATCCAAGGTTGAGACATTGCTGAGTAAAATTTAAAATATTTTCACAGGACTAGGAATTCGAGAAAGGAGGAGAGTCTAGATCTGAATTGGATCAAGGGGTCATTTTGGAGAAGAGAGGGGAGTATAGTTAGCGCAGGGCAGATGGGTTGGGAACAAATTAAGAGGTCAAAGGATTGGAGATAATTGTCCAAAGGACAGAGCTCAGTAGCTAGGAGAGTTAAAAAGCCAATTGATTAACGTTAGATAAGGGGATTTCAAAGTCTCAAATAGAGGCAGTACATTTGTGAGTGCTGACAAGAACAATAGAGCTACCATCTTTGTGTGAGGCTGAGGTTACTTGAGAAGTAAACCATGAGAAGTGAATAGGCTGAGGGAATGAATGGTTCTGGTGTTTGAAGAAAAGCTAATATTTATGTTGAAATCCCCCAGCACTAGGGTAGGAGTTAGGAAGGAGAGAAAAATTATGAGACAGGTATCAAACTCATTGAATAGGGGGAAAGAATGATCTTTGGTGGGGTGAATAGTCTATAGACAATAGCTATCAGAATTGTGATTAGATGGCATATAGGAATAGTGTGAAGCTCAGAGATTACTGAGTAATGACAGTAAAGGTAAAATCTGGAAATGGCCGTAAAAAATTAAAAGTAACCCAATTTCCCCACCTCTACTTGAGAGACAAGGAGAAAGAACTTGAAAGAGTGGCCAAGGAGACTGTATTATCATGGTTAAGTTAGGTTTCAGGAAGACCTAGTAGTTGGAAGGAGTGGGAAAGAAAAAGCTTTAACATGGTGGGGATGTTTATGATGAAAGGGAGTTTGTTTGTTTTTTGCCTAAGGAACAGGCACTTTAAAGTGTGTAGTAGAAAAACTGGGTGGCATTTGCTCAAAACTTTGGAATGGGAGGGCCAAAGAGGGTAGAGATGAGAAATCAGATGATTAAAAGTGGAAAATGAGATTTACCTTGAACTCCAGGAGTTCAGAGTCATTGAGAAGTGAGGATTATGAGTAAGTTTAAGAATATTCATCATTGAGTGGACAGTGCCACCCTAAAGTCTAAAATAAAATAAAAGAAAATAAAAAATAAATAAAAGAACAACTCAAATAACAGAAAGAAGGAACATTCAGTGCTCATAGCTGGACTATGCTAAAATAATAAAAATGACAATACAATGAATGTAGATATTAACATTTAATGCCTTAGCAATTTAATTATCAAAGGAACTTAAAGAACTGGATAAAATACAAAATTTCACTTGGAAAAATGAAATATCTACAAGATAAATAATGGAAAGAGGTAAGGAAAAGGGGAGCATAGCATTTCCAAACCTCCAATTATATTGTGAAATAATAAGTATTAAATCCATCTAATATTACTTAAAAATAGAGAAGTAGATCAATGGAATAGACTAGATGGGGAAGAATCAGAAAAAAAGGGAAGTTAAAAATCCAGAGTTTATTCTACTTTCATAACATATCATATACCTATCCGGTAAAGGCTCTCTTTCATAACTCCATATCTAAGTTATTATAATAACCTACTGGTTATTTTTTCTGCTTCCAATCATACCTCCATCCCTATCTAGTTCAGTATCTATTCAGTAATTAAAATTATTTCCCTAACGTGAAGGTCTTATCATATCGCAACCGTGTACTCTTCCCTTCTTCCTCATCTTCAGTACATTCTAGTGCCTGGAATTACCCAAAAGATTTTGTTTGTACATAGTGTACATATTGTTTTCCCCATTAGTTTGTGAGTTTCCTGAGGGCAGAGACTGTTTTTGTCTTTCTTTGTAACCTCAGTATTTAACTTAGTCCCTGGAACATAATACATGCTTAATATACACTGATGGACTTAGATCTGACTATAATAATAAATTTTGGGCAATCCTACATATTTTCCTTCTGAAACCTTTTCCTCAAAGAGAAGTCTCCTGCCCCACCCTTTTTTTTTTATTCTGGAAACTGAGTATGTCTTATTATGAGTGCAATGCTCATTTCCTAATTAAGCACTTCATAGGAATTGCTTCAAGTACTTTTTAGATTCAATGACATTTTATAAGCTATCTTACCTATTTTTTTCTGGCTACATCCTCATCTAAAACACAGTAAAAAGTATATGGAAAACAAAAGAATACAAAACAAAACTAGATGTCTTACATTTCATATCATCTCTCTTTCCTCATAGCTACCCTACTCCTAAATGTTTTTAATAGTTATACAACATCAAATTATATGGACTCACACTATTTCAATGTGGGAAACTACCCAAAGAATCATCAACCCCAATTCATACCTGAGAAATATATCCCTTTAGAAATTCCCTAAAACGGAGTATTCATATTTCTACCCCAAAACCCTGAGTGATGGAAAACTTACCTAAAAAACAAGTTACCCCATCACACTTTTTGACAGATTTCAGGTTTAAAAGTTTTGTTTTGAGTAAGCTGGAATCTGCCTCTCTGCAATTTTCACCAGTTGCTCACAGTTATGCCTTTAGGCCAAACAAAATAAATCTATTACTTCTCCTCTGTGACAGTTCCTCAAATACTGGAGGGTAACTATCATATTCCCCTTAGGTCTTCTTTTTTTCAGGTGAAACATTTCCAGTTCCTTCAACTCATCTTCATAGGGCACAAATCCAAGAAAGTCCTCTTAACTATCATGTGGCAGTCACTATGTTAATACTTGGAATGCAAATATAAAATTGAGATTATCCTTGCTCTCATATTAATAGAGGCATCTGTACACACATATGGATAAAATATATATCTATGATATCTAGTATAGCAGAGTTGTCCAATATGGTCCTGAAAGTTATATGAATGATATACACAACCAATGGGTCAGATGTGTTGTGAATCATGCCTAGAGATAGCCAATTATAATGAGTCATATAAGTTTTTGCTCACTACTCACTAATGAAGACAGCATTGGCCTAAGGAGACAATTAAAGCTTAGTAGATTACGTCCTTTAAGGCAGAGTTTCTAGATGTCATGTTGTAAAGAGGATTCTGTGGTTGAAGAGGTAGCAAGGATATGGCTGGGTTTTCTTTTTCAGTTGAACTCTATTCAATGCTATATTCAATCATGGCCTTAGAAACCTGATGCTGAAGTTCACATCCTTTTTCACATTAGGGAGGTAGAGATAGTAAAGCCAATGAATTGATTAAATTAGTCATGTCAGGGCCCTGGTAATATGTATCAGCTCTTTGTAACCAGCTATGAGGATGTCCTGGATCTATGTATGATAATGCATAGCATAGCATATATAGTTCACTAGTTAGGTGGCTTGTCCAAAAGGGTCATGGTCTGTTCTAACTTATCCTAGGTCATTTTTGCCATTGCAAGGTGTTAAGTATGTAATCAACATGTACTGATCCTGGTCCTTCTCCTTCAGAAAGGAGATGGCATAGAAGTCCTCCAAGAAGGTATGCATAGATGGTATTATATCACATGGAGTTACAGGTATGAGTATCATGGTATGTCTTTAACAACTGGATCTCAAGGTGGGGGATTATTAACACTTTTGCTTTCTTAAGTGTAGACAATCACAAAACAATAAATCAAAACATTATTTGCCAATTTTCAACATATAATTGCTCACACTGAAAATTTAGTAATCAAATTCAAGAGTCAGAAAAAGTTGGCTCCAACCCCTTCTTGGTAAGAAGAGTCATTTTGTTCCTCCCTTCCTCCTCCTCCTAAACCTATTCTGCTCCAATCATTTTAGTCATTAAATGATTTTGCTAAATTCTCAAGCCAGAGAGTGGAGTCAAGGTAGTGACTTAGTAGCAGCAAAAGCTGGAATCCCTCAAAGAATATTCTCAAACCAAGCTTAAAATAAAGTTTCAAAACAGTAAAAAAGCAAAAAAGGGACAGAATGAGGAGGCTCTCCTGTGTGAAACAACTTAAAAGTTAGGTACAGAGAACTTATTTTCATGGAATAAGGGGTAACTGAAAGTAAACCTGCACCCATAAGAGTGCAGATATGCCAGGTTCTGAAGTTTGACAGAAGCCAATTCTGACAGCCCAGGACCCTAAACCAAAAGCAGAGCATCCCATACTCATCCCTTGAAGTCTTAAGCCCTAGCACTAATCCACAGTGAGGCCCACCCTTTCCAATCTGCAGTTAAACCCCTAGTTCCAGGACAAAATAGCCGACAGTGTTCTGAGTCCTATTAGCCATCAGCAGAGGACACTGAATCAGTAGGTTTTAGAAATCCCAGCTCACAACAAAAAAAAAAGTCAGGAAAATGAGCAAAGAGCAAAAGAAACCTCTAGCCATAGAAAATTTCTGTGTAGGCAAGAAGAACAAGGCACAGATTGAGTAGAGGGTGGTGAGATCAAAGCAGCCACATGCAAAACTTCAAAGAAAAATGAGAATTTTTCTCAGGAACAGGAAGAATTCAAAAATAAATGAAAAAAAAAACAAATAAGAGACATGGAATAAAAATAGGGAATTGAAATTAAAGTAATGGAAACTAACAGCTTGAAAAACAAAATCGGTCAAGTGGAAAAAAGAAAAAAAAAGAAAAAAGTTCCATGAAAAGTAGAATTAACAGGAAGATCAAAATATCATTGAAAAAATAATTGTTTAAGAATTAGAATTGGCCAAATGAGTTCATGAGATATCAAGAAACAAAACAAAATCAAAAGAATTTTAAAAAAAGGAAATATTAAATATTTCCTTGTAAAAACAACTGATTTCTAAAGTAGATCTAGGAAAGAAATTCTAAGAATTATTGGACTACCTTAAAGTCATGATGGAAAAAAAAACAAAAAGCTTAGACATCATATTACAAGAAATTATAAAATTATAAAATTACAACAAACTGCCCTGATATCCTTGGACAAGTGGGTAAAATAGAACATGAAAGAGTCCACAGATCACTTCCTGCAATAGTTCCCCAAATGAAAAATTCTAGGAATGTTGTAGCCAATTTCAAGAGCTTCTATACCAAGGAGAAAATAATGCAAACAGCCAGAAAGAAACAATTCAAATATCATGTAACCTCAGTCCGGATTGCACATGATTTGGTAGCTTTTACATCGAAAGAGCAGACATATTGGAATATGATATTCTCCAAGGCAAAGGAATTGGTTTAACAACCAAGAATCAACTATTCATCAAAACTGAATATACAGAGGAAAAAAATGATCATTTAGTTAAATAGAATATTTATAAGCATTCCTGAAGAAAAGACCCACAGAAAATTTGACATCCAAATACAAAATTCAAGAGAAGTCTAAAAACAAAATAAGAAAAAAATATGGGACTAAATAAGGCCAAATTGTTTATATTTCTAAATGAAAAGAAGTATTTGTAACTTAAAATTTTTATCATTATCATAGTAGTTAGAAGAATTATACATAGGCAGAGGGAGTGATAGTAAGTTTTTAGGATAATATGAAAAAAAACAAAGGGTTCAAAAGATGATTGCATTGAAGGATAAAGAGGAGAGAGGTAAGATGGGGGTAAATGATATTGCATAAAGTGGTACAGGAAAAAAAAACCTACTACAATGGAGAAGAGGATAAGGGTGGTGATAGGTAATACTTAAATATTACTCTCATCAGAATCAGCTCAAAGAGGGAATAACAGTCAGACTCATTGGGATATAGAATCCTATCCTACCTTATAGAGAAATTGAAGGGGAATAAGAAATGTAGTGGTGAGGAGGTGAGTGACATAAGGGAGGGGAAACTGAGGGGGTGATTAAAAGATTAAAAAAAAGTATAAGGGGAATAAGAAGGGTGGTGGTGGGAATAAGAGTAATATAAAGGAGGGGAATGGGGGAATTATAAAAAGCAAAACATTTGTGGGAGGGCAAAGTGAAAGGAGAAAGGGCAGAATTAAAGGGGGGAAGCAAAATGGTGGGGAATATATAGATAGTAATCATGACTGCAAATGTAAATGGGAGGAACTCATCCATAAAACAGAAGTGGGTAGTGGAAAGGATTAAAAATGAGAATCATTCTATATGTTGTTTACAAGAAACACATTTGAGGAAGGTAGACACACACAGAATAAAAGTAATAGACTGGAGCAGAATCTATTGAGCTTCAACTAAGAAAAAAAAAAGTAAGAGTAGCAATCAAAATCTCAGACAAAGCTCAAGCAAAAATAGATCTGATTAAAGGGGATAAGGAAAGTAATTACATCCTGATAAAAGGTAGCATTGGCAATGAAGTAATATCAGTACTTTAAAATTTTACACCAAATGGTATAGCTTCCATTTGCTAAAGGAGAAAATAAAGGATCTTAAAGGAGAAATAGTAAAACTAGACTAAATCTAGCAAAAAAAAAAGAAAAAAGAAAGCTGTAAAAGGAGTGAATGAAATTTCAGAAAATTTATATTTAATAGAAATTTGGAGAAAGTAGAATGGGGGAAAAAGAAATATACCTTCTTTTCCCTATACTCACCCACACCATGGGCTTCCCCCTCCATCTTACCCCAGGCAATGGAGGGAGAAAGTACTGCTATTGGGCTGCTGGGCAAAGAGGTGGGTGAAGTGAGGAATGTCTGTAGGAGTGGTGGAGAGGGAGAAGGGAGCATCTCAGTCCAAGAACCTCTGCCTTTCTAGCCATGAACTCTGGTGGGTGCTAGCAGGAATACCTAGAGAGAAAGTTCTCTGGCACTCAGGCCATAGCCTCACCACCTTGGTACCTGGGCATAATTATACACATTGAGATGCAGAAAAGCAAAAAATAATGAATGCAACTTTTTAATATCATAATGTAATAAAATTTATAATGAGTAAGAATTCATGAAAAAGCCAAATTCAAAAATTAATCTGAAACTAAATAAAATCCTTCAAAAGGGGTATGTCAAAGAACAAGTAAGGAACTATCATTGATTTCATTAAAGAGAATGGCACTGATGTGATAATATATCAAAATTTATGTGTGATAAAGTGAAAGCATTATTTAGGGGAAAATTCATGTCCAAAGCTCCTTTTTATGTATTGGGAATGCAATTTAAAAAAAGTAGGAAAAAGGAAGGAAAAAATTAAAAATCCCTAGTTAAAGACTAAATTTCAAATCTGATTAAGACCTAAATAAGTCATGGACATAATTCCAAATTGACCTCCATAATGGTCAGATCATTACACAATTCCACCAGCAAAAAATTAATGTCCCAATTTTGTCATATTCCTCTAATATTGATCATTTTTCTTTGCTATAATATTGGCCAATCTGACAGATGGTATCAGTTGTTTTAATTTTCATTTCTCTAGTCAAAAGCCATTTAAAACATCTTATATGATTATTGATAGATTTGATATCTTCATTTGAAATCTGATTATTCATAACTTTTGACTACTTGTCAATTGTTAAATGACTTGATTTATTACAAATTTGATAAAGGTCTTCATAGATTGGAGAAATGAGACCCTTATAGGAGAAAATTATTGTAATATTTTTGAGTTTGTTGTTTCCTTTGTAATCTCAGTTGTATTTTTTTTATTTTTGGTATGAAACCTGGGAAGATTAAAATTTTAATTTAATATAATTGAAATTATTCACTTTATGTCTTGTAATGATCTGTCTTTTGTTTGGACATTAATTCTTTCCTTCTCCATAGATCTAATAGTTAAATTATTCTGTATTCCCCTGATTTAATTATAATATCAACTTTTAGGCCTAAATCATATACCCATTTTGACCTTATATTGATAGGGTGTGAAATAATGATCTATACCAAATTTTTGCCATACTGTTTTCCAATTTTCCCAGCAATTTTTTTGTAAAATATTGAGTTCTTTAAAAATCTTGGATTTGGGGATTTATCAAGTACTGGATTGCTGAGGTCATTTATCCCTAATTTACTATATTGGTCCAAAATTTTACTTCTTGCACAGTGCTATTTGTTTTGATGATTATTACTTTAAAACTCAAAATCTAGTATACTAGGCCACCATCCTTCATATTTTTTCATTAGTTCCCTTGATATTTTTGATATTTTGTTTTTCCAAGTGAATTATGTAATTATTTTTTCTTAGTTCCATAAGTTTTTTGGTAGTTTGATTGGTATCACACTGAATAAGTAAACTAATTTAGGTAGGAATGTCATTTTTCTTATTTTAACTTGATCTACCCATGAGCAATTAATGCTTTTCTAATTGTTTAGATCTATTTTATTTGTATGAAATATGTTTTGTAATTGTGTTCATATAGTTCCTGTGTTTGTTTTGGCAAATCAATTCCCAAGTATTTTATATTGTCTATAGTGATTTTAAATGAAATTTCCCTTTCTAACCCTTGCTGCTACATTTGTTGAAAATATATAGAAATGTTGATGATTTCGGTCAAGATGGCAGTGTAGAAGCAGCGAAAGTTCAGACCTCGGAAACCCTTCCTTACCGATCGCAAACAGAGTGCTCCTAGGCCACCGAAATTCAAGCTGAACAACAGGATAGACCTGGGGAAACCTCCTCCTGGACCTGGATCAAAAGGTACCACACCCCAAAAGCCAGAACCCTAGATCACTCGGGTCTAAGGGGTAGACAGAAAGAAGGTCCCAGGACCCATCCCCCCCAACCCAGAGTGCTGAGCCCACAGCAGCATCGGGAACCTCAGGGCTCTGAGGAATCACCCTGAAAGCAACCTGAGCCAGTCTCCGGGGAGCCCAACACACACGGCAGGGAAACTTAGAGAGAAGGGGGAAGCCTGTAGCCCCCTGGCTGGGTCCTTCCATCTGAGTCTCAAGGGAGGTCCCAGCTTTAGGGCACCAGCTGAACCCAATCCCATCAGGAGCCCTCAGAGCTACTGAAAGGACAGAAAACTCAGGGCTGGAAAAGGGGTTGCTTCAAAGAGCTTACCTTGAAAGTAACCCAGGCCAGTTTCTGGGCACTCAACACAGACTGTGGAAGAGGAAGTTGCTGCTTTTCTTTTTCTTCCTTTTTTTTGGCTCCTAGATCATTTGGCCCACACCACCTAAACCTAATCCCATCAGGAGCCCTCAGAGTCCAGGCAAGCCACAACCCCTCCCCCCTTAGAGAGCTGGGTCTTCTGAAAAAAAAAACAGAAACCTAGAGGCGAAGTCAAGATGGCAGCCTAAAAGGAGCATAGACCTGGCAGCCTGGACAGAGCTTTAGAGATCCTCCATATCTGCTCCAGCCTTCCAGGAAGTTTAAAACTCAGAGTAAACCCAGCCCAACTAAGCTGAATTCAACCCCATCAAAAGTCTCCAGAACACAGGGAAGCCCAGGCTCCCCATCCATCCTCATTGACTGCTGGACTTTAAGCCAATCAAAAGCCTCCAGAGGGCAGGAAAGCTCAAACCCCCAACAACCTCCCTCAGAGATTACACCAAGAGATCCTCTGTTAAAGCTCCAAGAGGGGAGACTGGTAGAAGTCCCTAAAAAACAAAAAAATGAGAGGAACAAGAGCACAGACAAATACGGGGAGGAAAGAAGGGGTGAATTTGAACAAACAACAAAAACAGAAGAAAGAAACTACAATAGATAGCTACTACTCACCAAATGGAACAGAGGGGGAGAGATCAGCAAACGATAAACCAGAAATCCCAGCGAATTGGGTACAGGCTGTGGAAGAACTCAAAACACAACTAAGAGAGGCTGAAGACAATTGGGAAAAGAACTTAAGAATTAAGATAAGTCATCTGGAAACAGAGGCACTTGAACTAAAACAAGAAAATAGTGTCCTGAAAGCCAAAATCATCCAGCTGGAAAATGAGGCAAAGGAGATGAAAGACGAGATAAAGAGGATGAAAGACGATCTTCAAAGAAACTCAGACCAGAAGGAAAAAGACGACCAAAAAGCCAAAGATGAAATCCAATCTTTAAGAACCAGAGTAAAACAACTAGAATCAAGTGACCTCACAAGGCAGCAGGACACTATAAAACAAAACAAAAAGAATGAAAAAATTGAGGAAAATGTGAAGCATCTCATTCACAAAACAGACGATTTAGAAAATCGTTCAAGAAGAGACAATTTAAGAATAATTGGACTACCAGAAGACCACGACAAAAGAAAAAGCCTGGACATAATACTAGAGGAAATTATCCAGGAAAACTGTCCCAAAATCCTAGAACAAGAGGGGAAAGTGTAGATTGAAAGAATCCACAGATCACCCCCTGTATTTAATCCCCAACTGACAACACCAAGAAATGTTATAGCCAAATTCAAAAACAATCAGATGAAAGAACAGGTATTACAAGCTGCCAAGAAGAAACCATTCAGACACCATGGAAACATGGTGAGGATAACACAGGATCTGTCTGCATCCACACTGAAGGACCGAAAGGCATGGAATATGATATTCCGGAAAGCAAAGGAACTAGGCCTACAGCCAAGAATAAAATACCCATCAAAACTGACTATATTCTTACAGGGGAAAGTATGGTCATTTAACACAACAGAAGAGTTCCAAGCATTCATAAATAAAAGACCAGACCTGAACAGAAAATTTGAAGTTCAACCACAGAACTCAAGAGAATCATCAAAAGGTAATTCAAAAAGAGGGGAAAAACAACAACAACAAAAAAGGTTTTTTTAAAGAGACTCAATAAGTTAAAATGATATGTATCCCTATAAGAAAAGAGGTCATTGGCAACTCTTAAAAACTGTTGCTATCACCTAAGCAGCTAGAAGAACTACACTCAGAGGGAACAGTGACAAACTGTATAGGATGAAAGGACAAGACATGAATAGGTATATAGATATATGCATGCATAAATACATATACATGTGTATGTATATATATATATATATATATATGTATATATATACATGACTAAAGCTAAAAAAGAAAAGAGGTTATGACTAAAAGAAATGGGAAAAGAAACAAATGGGGGTAAATTTATATGTCACAAAGAAGCTCATGGCGGGAGGGGGGAGAACATTGATACACTGGAAGGGTAAAGAGGTTGGAGATAGGAAATACTCAACTCTTACATACTTTGAAACTGACCCAAAGAGGGAAGCACATTCCAATCCATTGGGGAAGATAATAGATTTGCGCCCTATAGGGGAGTAGAAGGGTAAAAAACAGACTGGTGGGGAGGGAAGCAGTACAAGGGAGGGAGAGGGTGGGGGGGGAATTTTAAAAAGACTACAGGGGAAAATAAGGGAGGGAATTAGAAGGGAGGGGGGTAGAAAGGGAAATACAAGGGGGACTGATTTAAAGTAAATCACTGGACTAAAAGGTAGAGCTGAAGAAGAAAGGTTAGAATTAGGGAAGGATATCAAAATGCCAGGGAGTCCACAAGTGACAGTCATAACATTGAACGTGAATGGGATGAACTCACCCATAAAATGTAAACAAATAGCAGAATGGATTAGAATCCAAAACCCTACCATATGTTGTCTCCAAGAAACACACATGAGGCGGGTAGACACCCACAAGGTCAGAATTAAAGGATGGAGTAAGACCTTCTGATCCTCAACTGACAGAAAGAAGGCAGGAGTGGCAATCATGATATCTGATAAAGCCAAAGCAAAAATAAACCTGATCAAAAGGGATAGGGAAGGTAATTATATTTTGTTAAAAGAGACTTTAGATAATGAGGAAATATCACTAATCAACATATATGCACCAAATAATATAGCACCCAAATTTCTAATGGAAAAACTAGGAGAATTGAAGGAAGAAATAGACAGTAAAACCATATTAGTGGGAGACTTGAACCAACCATTATCAAATTTAGATAAATCAAATAAAAATAAATAAGAAAGAGGTAAAAGAAGTGAATGAAATCTTAGAAAAATTAGAAATAATAGACATATGGAGAAAAATAAATAGGGATAAAAAGGAATACACCTTCTTCTCAGCACCACATGGCACATTCACAAAAATTGACCATACATTAGGTCACAGAAACATGGCACACAAATGCAGAAAAGCAGAAATAATAAATGCAGCCTTTTCAGCACACAAGGCAATAAAAATAACGATCAGTAAGGGTACATGGAAAACCAAATCAAAAACTAATTGGAAACTAAACAATATGATATGCCAAAATCGTTTAGTTAGAGAAGAAATCATAGAAGCAATTAATAATTTCATCGAGGAAAATGACAATGGCGAGACATCCTTTCAAACCTTTTGGGATGCAGCCAAAGTGGTAATCAGAGGTAAATTCATATCCCTGAGTGCATATATTAACAAACTAGGGAGAACAGAGATTAATCAATTGGAAATGCAAATAAAAAAACTCGAAAGTGACCAAATTAAAAACCCCCAGCAGAAAACCAAACTAGAAATCCTAAAAATTAAGGGAGAAATTAATAAAATCGAAAGCGATAGAACTATTGATTTAATAAATGAGACAAGAAGCTGGTACTTTTTAAAAACAAACAAAATAGACAAAGTACTGGTCAATCTAATTAAAAAAAGGAAGGAAGAAAAGCAAATTAACAGCATCAAAGATGAAAAGGGGGACATCACCTCTGATGAAGAGGAAATTAAGGCAATCATTAAAAATTACTTTGCCCAATTATATGGCAATAAATACACCAATTTAGGTGATATGGATGAATATATACAAAAATACAAACTGCCTAGACTAACAGAAGAAGAAATAGAATTCTTAAATAATCACATATCAGAAAATAAAATCCAACAGGCCATCAAAGAACTTCCTAAGAAAAAATCCCCAGGGCCTGATGGATTCACCAGTGAATTCTATCAAACATTCAGAGAACAGTTAATCCCAATACTATACAAACTATTTGACATAATAAGCAAAGAGGGGGTTCTACCAAACTCCTTTTATGACACAAACATATTACTAATTCCAAAGCCAGGCAGGCCAAAAACAGAGAAAGAAAATTATAGACCAATCTCCCTAATGAATATAGATGCAAAAATCTTAAATAGGATAGTAGCAAAAAGACTCCAGCAAGTGATCAGAAGGGTCATCCACCATGATCAAGTAGGATTTTCCCAGGGATGCAGGGCTGGTTCAATATTAGGAAAACCATCCACATAATTGACCACATCAACAAGTAAACCAACAAGAACCACATGATTATCTCAATAGTCGCAGAAAAAGCCTTTGATAAAATACAACACCCATTCCTATTAAAAACACTAGAAAGCATAGGAATAGAAGGGTCATTCCTAAAAATAATAAACAGTATATATCTAAAACCATCAGCTAATATCATTTGCAATGGGGATAAACTAGATGCATTCCCAATAAGATCAGGAGTGAAACAAGGATGCCCATTATCACCTCTACTATTTAACATTGTACTAGAAACACTAGCAGTAGCAATTAGAGAAGAAAAAGAAATTGAAGGCATCAAAATAGGCAAGGAGGAGACCAAGTTATCACTCTTTGCAGATGACATGATGGTCTACTTAAGGAATCCTAGAGATTCAACCAAAAAGCTAATTGAAATAATCAACAACTTTAGCAAAGTTGCAGGATACAAAATAAACCCACATAAGTCATCAGCTTTTCTATATATCTCCAACACAGCTCAGCAGCAAAAACTAGAAAGAGAAATCCCATTCAAAATCACCTTAGACAAAATAAAATACCTAGGAATCTACCTCCCGAGACAACACAGGAACTATATGAACATAACTACAAAACACTCGCCACACAACTAAAACTAGACTTGAGCAATTGGAAAAACATTAACTGCTCATGGATAGGACGAGCCAATATAAAAAAAAATGACCATCCTACCCAAACTTTAGTGCCATACCTATGGAACTCCCAAAAAATTTCTTTACTGATTTGGAAAAAACCATAACAAAGTTCATTTGGAAGAACAAAAGATCAAGGATATCCAGGGAAATAATGGAAAAAAAAACACAAATGATGGAGGCCTTGCAGTCCCAGACCTCAAACTATATTACAAAGCAGCAGTCATCAAAACAATTTGGTACTGGCTAAGAGACAGAAAGGAGGATCAGTCGAATAGACTGGGGTCAAGTGACCTCAGCCAGACAGTATACAATAAACCCAAAGATCCTAGGTTTTGGGCCAAAAATCCACTATTTCATAAAAACTGCTGGGAAAATTGGAAGACAGTGTGGGAGAGATTAGGAATTGATCAACACCTGACACCCTACACCAAGATAAATTCAAAATGGGTGAAAGACTTAAACATAAAGAAAGAAATCATAAGTAAATCGGGTAAACACAGAATAGTATACATGTCAGACCTTTGGGAGGGGAAAGACTTTAAAACCAAGCAAGACATATAAAGAATAACAAAATGTAAAATAAATAATTTTTACTACATCAAATTAAAAGGCTTTTGTACAAACAAAACCAATGTAACTAAAATCAGAAGGAAAACAACAAATTGGGAAAAAATCTTCATAAAAACCTCTGACAAAGGTTTAATTACTCAAATTTATAAAGAGATAAATCAATTGTACAAAAAATCAAGCCATTCCCCAATTGATAAATGGGCAAGGGACATGGATAGGCATTTCTCAGATAAAGAAATCAAAACTATTAATAAGCACATGAAGAAGTGTTCTAAATCTCTTTTAATCAGAGAGATGCATATCAAAACAACTCTGAAGTATCACCTCACACCTAGCAGATTGGCTAACATGACAGTCATGGAAAGTAATGAATGCTGGTGGGGATGTGGCAAAGTAGGGACATTAATTCATTGCTGGTGGAGTTGTGAACTGATCCAGCCATTCTGGAGGGCAATTTGGAACTATGCAGAAAGAGTGATAAAAGAATGTATATACCCTTTGATCCAGCCATAGCACTGCTGGGTCTGTACCCCAAAGAGATAATGGACAAAAAGACTTGTACAAAAATATTCATAGCTGCGCTCTTTGTGGTGGCCAAAAATTGGAAAAGGAGGGGATGCCCATCAGTTGGGGAATGGCTGAACAAATTGTGGTATATGTTGGTGATGGAATATTATTGTGCAAAAAGGAATAATAAAGTGGAGGAATTCCATGGAGACTGGAACGACCTCCAGGAAGTGATGCAGAGCGAGAGGAGCAGAACCAGGAGAACATTGTACACAGAGACAATCACACTGTGGTATAATCGAACGTAATGGACTTCTCCATTAGTGATGGTGTAATGTCCCTGAACAATCTGCAGGGATCTAGGAGAAAAAACACTATCCATAAGCAGAGGACAAACTGAGGGAGTAGAAACACCGAGGAAAAGCAACTGCCTGACTACAGTGGCTGAGGGGACATGACAGAGGAGAGACTCTTAACAAACACTCTAATGCAAATATTAACATGGCAATGGTTTCGAATCAAGAACACATGTGATACCCAGTGGAATCACGCATTGGCTATGAGGGGTGGGAGGGGAGGAAAAGAAAATGATATTTGTCTTTTATGAATAAAGCATGGAAATGATCAAATAAAATACTATAAAATTAAAAAAAAAGAAATGATGATTTATGGATGTTATTTTGTTTCCTGCAACTTTGCTGAATTTATTATTTCAACTGGATATTTATATGATTCTCTAGGATTCTCGAAGTATATAATCATATCATCTGCAAAGAATGATAGGTTAGTCTTTTCATTGTCTACTTTAAATCCTCTCATTTATTTTTCTTATTGCTATAGCTGACTTTTCTAGCCCAGTATTAAATAATAGTGGTGATAATGGGCATCCCAGACTCACTCCTGATATTATTAGGAAGACTTTTAATATGCCCCCTTTGCAGATGATACTTCCTAATGGTTTTATATAGATACTACTTATTATTTTGAGGAAAGGGTTTTTTTTCCTATTTTATTCCTATATTTTTATACCTTTACTTTCTAATGTCTTTAATAGGAATGGGTGTTGTATTTTGTCATTGACTTTTTCTGTATTTATTGAGATAACCATGTGATTTATGTTCACCTGGTCATTGACATAGTTAATTATGCTGATAGTTTTCCTTGCATTACTGGCATAAATCCCACCTGGCAATAGTGAATAATACTTGTAATATATGGCTGTATTCTCTTTCATAAGTTTTTATTTATTAATTTTTCATCAATACTAATTAAGGAAATTGGTTTAATTTTCTTTTCTGTTTTTTATCTTCCTGGCTTGGGTATCAGCACCATATTTGTTTCATAAAAAGCATTTGATAGTACTCCTTCTTGGCATATTTTAACAATTACTTTATATAGTATTGGGGTTAATTGTTTTTTAAATGTTTGACAGAATTCACCTGTGAACCCATCTGGCCCTGTTGTTTTGTTTTGTTTTGTTTCTTAGAGGTTTCATTGATGGACATCTTTAATTTCTTTTCTGAGATGGTTTTTTTAATTATCTATTTCTTCTTTTGTTAATCTGGGCAATTTATTCTTTTGAAATATTCATCTATTTCACGTAGATTGTAGTTTTGTTGTTAGATAATTGGGAAAAGTAGCTCTAATGATTGCTTTAATTTCCCCTTCTTTGAAGGTGAATTCACTCTTTTCATTTTTGATACTGGTAATTTGGTTTTGTGCCTAGAGGGCTATAAAACACTGCACATCCTTTAATCCAGTAATACAACTACTAGGTCTGTATCCCAAAGAAATTTAAAAAAATGGGAAAGGACCTACTTGTACAGAAATATTTATAGCTGATCGTTTTGTATTGTCAAAAAAGTAGAAATTACAGGGATGTCCATTAATTGGTGAATGGCTGAACAGATTATGGTATATGATATTGATGGAATACTATTGTGCTATATAAAGAATGATTCACAGGATGATTTCAGTAAGAGATGCAAAGAATGTCATGAACTGATGCAGAGTGAAATAAGAAGAACCAGGAAAACATTGGACACAGTAACAGCAATAAGGTGGAGTGATCAAATAGAGTAGACTTTGCTGCAATCAGCAATACAATGATCCAGGACAATTCTATGACAAACAATGCTATACATCTCCAGAGAAAGAACTGTTGGAGTTGGAATGCAGATGAAAGTATACCATTTTTCCTTTCATTATTTGGATTTATGTTTTGTGGTTTTTGTTTTGTAAAATTACTTAGTTATAAAAATGAACAGTATGATAATATATTTTGCATGATAATGCACATATAAATTAGATCGAATCCCCTGCCAGCAGTGGGAGAGGAAAGGGAAAAGAGGGAGGGATATAAATTTGATCATATAACCTAGGAAAATTAGTGAAATTTGTTTTTACATGTAATTGACAATAAAATAAAATGTTTAGCCTGCTGCTTAGTACATTGCTTCAAATATCTTTGATCATGGTTAGAATAATAATACAACTTGAATATATAACCTCTTCATTGTGAATATTATAATTCTGTTAATTTAGTCATAGACTGTATTTTCTATTTTAGCTATCTCTGCATGCTTTTGCTTCATATTATATTATTCATCCCTGAAAATCCTCAGTTATTTTTAAACCCTTACCTTCCATCTTAAAAAATCAATTACATATATTGGTTCCAAGGCAGAAAATTAAAAACAAAGAATATGAAATGGGATTTAAGTGACTTACCCATGGCCACCTAGTTAGGAAGTGTCTGAGGCCCCATTTGAAAACAGGACCTTCTGTCTCTAGACCTGGCTCTCTATCCATTGAGCCACCTAACTGCCACCTTCTTCCAGCTTTTTCTTTTATTTTAATTTTGAAGAGCATTTCTTTTTCCAGCATGTACTTATTCATTTTATTTTTTGAACCATCATGTAACATTTATGACACCACTGAAAAAGAATGGGCTCTGGAGTTGTGGTTCTATGAGAAACTTATTCTGTGACCTTTGGTATTTTAAGACTAGAAATCACTGAATATAACTAACATATTTTCGATGAGGAATGTAAGACTTAAAGAGATGTAGTGACTTTCCCAGTCACTTACCTAATAAAGACAATCTCCAAATCCAATTTTGGGGGGACTTAGTTTCTTCATTTATAAAATAAGGGGGACAGGTAGATAATCTCTAACATCCCTCTCTACTATAATAGTCTATGATATTGTCTCGTGGTCAAAGAGCTAAATTTTATCTAAACGAATTATCATTTAGCTCATTCACCTCCAATTACTTAAAGTTTTTCTTTCAAGGTCAAATGCCTCAATCATAAGAGGATACATTTTTACTCAGTTGTTCACATGCCTTCTTATTGTCAATATATTAATTTTGTTTGCATGAAAGATTTTTTTTACTTTCATGTAATCAAAGTTATCTGTTCTATCTTTTGTAATGACCACTGTACTTTTTTTGATTAGTAACACATCCAACCATAGCTGTAAAGGACATCATTTAGTATTTTTCCTCCTTTTATTTTTTTAAATGGATTCATCTTAAAGTATTGAGCTAACTCCTCTATTTAGAATTTTAGATATTTCATAAATCCAGCCAAATTTTTATTAGTGTACTTTTCAGTTATCTAAGCAGGTTTTTAATATGATGTTTACTGAAGTTATTGAAGTTGTTTTGCTTTAACAATCAGTTATTGAGCTCCATTTTTATTCTTCCTTGGGTAATTTCTTCCACTGATCAAACTGTATATTCTTTTAGCCCAAATTATATTGTTTGAATGGCCTTTGATTTTTAATATAGCTTGAAATATTATAATTCTAATCTCTCTTGACCTTATTTAATTTCCCTTGATTTTCAAAAATATTTTATTTTTTTCAAAAGTGTCATTATTTTATCATTATGTAAAAACCATTTGCTAACATATCATTAAAACAAAAAAATAATTTTGACAAAATTACCATTTTTCATTATAACACCTCAGGCCCATCATGAAAACTGAATTCTTTCACTTATTTAAAATGTTTTTTTAAAAATTTGTTTAGGAATGATTTTGTAATTGAATTTATACAAGAGTAACAAAATAGAACCTTATAGCTAGAGATGATTTATGTGTGATAAGACAGCTGTCATTGTATGTGTCTCCAAGAGAGGCAGAATCAATATCTCTACTCTCTTCTCCCATCATCCATGGCCAAGGGAAACATTTATTCCTACCCAAAGAGGAAATATGAGGTTGAGACAAGAGACCACTACTCTCCTTTCCTTAGAAAGTGGTGGTGGAAAAATCTGTGGGAGTAGAAACACAAAAGAAAAACAACTGATTGATCACATGAGTCAATGAGGATATGATGGGTTATAAACCCAAAATTATCACCCTAAGTGCAAATATTAATAATATAGAAATAGGTCTTGACCAATGACACATGTAAAACCCATTGGAATTGTGCATTGGCTATGGGAGGTGATTGGGGTGAGGGGAGGAAAAGAACATCATTTTTTTTTAATCCTGGAAAAATTCTGTAAATTAATAAAATACAATAAAAAAGTGAAAGTCATGGTGGAGGGGGGACCAGGCTAGTAGCATATCTAACTGCTCCCTAAAGATTATTTTTCTGGGGGAAAGTCAGGTTTCATGTGACTTCTCATCATTTTGTCATTTGCATTGAAGGAAAACCCCAACCTTGATAAATAAGACTTGACACCTTTTCTACAAAATATCAGTTCCCCAATTAACATGAATAGAGAATAACAAAGAAACTCATTTATCCAAATCAAGGCAAAATAACCAAACAGGGTATCCTTTGGGAGCAAGAGAACTCAGCTCAACCAAGAGAGAAAGTCTAACTCATGCAAGAAGAAATTTTCCATATACTCTAAAGTAACAAGCTGGGGATAGAGACATGATGTGGACTATCAGATAATCTCATTCTTCCCTAGGTCTTTCCTTTTAAAGAACTGAAGTAGAGTTTCCATCTTTTTTCTTAAAACTAGAAACAAGGAAAAGATGAATGTTGTGTTTTTTTAAGACTTTTCCTTTATTGAGAAGCTCATACAAATTGAGAAACTCATTTTTGGGATGTATGTTTTTAATTCAATTACCTAGTTTGATTGATTTCCAAATGATTGTAATATTGCTGTTACACTTCAAAATGATTTCTTGGATCTCTTCACTTCCTTTATATTTATATGAAGTTCATGTAGGTCTTCCTACAGTTTTTTGAAATGATATCCCTCATTTTTTAAAACACAACAGTGTTCCATCAAAGTGATATGCAGCAATTTTTCTAGCCATTCCCAAAATATAATATTAAAACTTGATCTCTGTTCAAGTAAAACATACTGTTCTCAAAAAAGGAGTTACAGGGTAAATTTGGGGTATATAGGTCTCACAGAAGAACATACAATGATTACTGTGAAACAAGAAATAGTATAATAAATATTTTTAGAACTTCTGAACACAGCAAAATGTCAGTAAAAAATCCACAGCTTGTTTCCAGAAAAAAAATATTGTAAAGTACAAACACGAAGATCTATATTTATAGGTATCATTTGTATAGCATTTTAGTTGTGTGATCTCATTTTATCTCTCTAACTACACTGGGAAATGTGTCATTATTATCCCCACTTTACAAGTGAGATGACCAAGGATTTCTGGTTTGAGAGTTTCAGAAGCTTCTGCTACCTCTGTTACAGCCACCTTCAAAGTTCACAGATGGTGCTGTTGTCACATGTGTTTGAGACTATGATCTCTCCTTTCAACTTCCTAAATTGTCTTGGTTGGGAAAAAAATGTCTTATCTTGACATTTGGTCTACTGCTGCAAAATTTGTTTTGAGGCATTATTTTAAAATTGTTTGGAGGTAAATTTGGGGATAATTTGTTTAGATTCTTTCTAAGGGAAGAAAGGGAAGGGGAAATAGAAAGATAATGGAATATTCTATTTAAGTAAAAAGTTATCAAACCTCCATTTGATATTTGCTTTCGCCCTTGATTTTTTGTTTATCTTTAAAAATAAATATCTTAATTATCTCTCTGTTGTTGTTTTTATGTTATTTTTTAATCCATATATGTCTTTTTCTTTCTAGTGTTAGATAGAGGTACAGGGCATAAAGAAGGGTTTGTAACAGGGAATGGAGGAAGTGATGGACCGAAGTAAAAAAAGAGATAACCTCTGTGGCTAAGAGATGATCTTTGTAATTCCCTCACACTCAATCCACAAGAGAGGTGCTCCTGGGTAATATTAAATTAAGGATGAAAGGATCAATATCTTAATGTGTAGACTTCTGGGGGAAAATAGAGTCTACTTCTTATGGCTTAACTGGTATTTGAAACCCCTGAAGTCCCACTTGTCTGACAAGCTTCCTGTCCCTGTTGGCTTTAGTTGTTAGCCAAGGCTAAATGGCTAGCCTAGCCCACCACCCTCTCTTTCTTTTTTCTTTATTCAATTTGAATCTGACTGTGAATTTCTATTTTATAAAGTGGTTTAATAATTCTTGTAATAAAGAAAAGTAATGTTTGTGGGAATAGGAGACGCTATAGAGTTTGTCTTTGCTTCTTCTTCAGCTGAACCAAGATGGCCCAGCTTCCGCTTATCTCTCTCCTTCTCTAATCATTGTCTCTATCCTAACTAATGTAAGAATTGAGTAGAGACCCTGAAATAGAATATTACAGTCTGATGGAGAGACTGGCCTGGGGGCAGGGAAGAGAAGCTGAGGATGCTGGGAGAACTGGAGCTGAGACAATTCTGAACCAATTGACAGCAGTCTTGGAAGAAACCAAAGAGAAGCATTTCCTGAGGGTCAGAGAGAAAAATATCCGAAGCCAGAACAACAAAGAACCTGATTTTCATCTTGTAGAGTCTGTCTCCAGCTAGAAATCACCCACAATCTCCTTTCACTGGTCTCCTGCTATTTCAAGACTGAAAGGGGTTTCATTTGGACTCTGGACAGAGCCAACCTGCCCTCTCCATTAGGTCTCCCCTTCTTGTTTTCCTTGGATAGATTCATAGAAATATTTACTTTAAGTTAGTATAGTATAAAAATATAAGAAACAAAGGTGTTGTGAAAGGCTGGAGGCACAAAAGCCTCTGGCCAATGACCTATGAATACCAATTACCTCAAACATAGGTTGAGATTTAGAGTTCAAGTTCTTTAGCTCCTTTCTCAGCAGAGTTCAGAGGGCAAAAACTTTTCTTTTCAGCAGTTTCTCCCACAAGCCTTTTCTCTTCTTCATTTGTCACTCCCCTTCCCATCACATTTCAAACTAGCTGCTCAATCTCAATTTTCCTTTTCACATTAGGGATTTTCTCCTCTTTTCCTTTCTACAGAAAATTATTTCAATATTTGGATCTTCCTTGGTTACTATATTCATTTTCCCTTCCTGTGTTTTTGTTGCCTGGGTTGTTCATACTAAAATATGTTATTTGTAGGAGTCCCTCAAATTGCTTTTTATTTAACATCATTTAAAAAATAATGCTTAAGTTCATGTTTGAAGTTCCTTCAGATTATATCTTGAATTTATCTTCCTCTTCAGAACACAGTGTATTTCGTCTTATGATTTTTGATGAGTAAGGAAAAATCTTTTATTATTCAACTTTCCTATCACTTTTATCTGGAGGTCTTTCTCTTGAAAAAATTAATATTTATATTTGAAGTTGTTAGTTTTAACCTCTATGTGTGATAGTACTTAAATTAAATCAACAAATTAATAAATTATATGGAATATTAGACTTGGAGACAAGAAGATCTGAGATCAAATTCCCCATCAGAAACTTGCTAGCTTTGTGATTCTAGACAAATCTCTTAAATTTTTGTGATCCTCATTTATCTCATTTGTAAAATGGGGATAATATTGATGCATCTCATAAGCTTGTTAGAAGAAAAAAAAAGTTAATTACACATATAAAGTGCTCTATAAATGACAGCTATGAACTTAGATCTTAGAGTTTGTACTTTAGAATATTTTTCTGGAAACAAATTGTGGATTTTTTTAATTGACACTTTGCTGCGTTCAAAAATTCCAGAATGAGTTTTTTAAGCTTGTTCTTATTTCACAGAGATTGGGTTTTTTGACTTGTGTTCTTCTGTGACACCTATATTCCCTAAATTTATTCTATATATTCTTTCTTTGAGATAAAAGTTTTACTTGTAAAGAGATAAAGTTTTAATGTTCTATTTGAAAAAAACTTTCTCTTATTCTAGATTGCTTTATCTTGTGTATATTTGTATTACTGTATTTTGCTTCTTTGGTGATGTTTATTACTGTCAATTAATTTTATTTTTCCTCCCGGTGTTTGTTTCTTTTGGGTAAGTCATATATAATGTTTACAAAATTATTATTTCTCTTAAATCAAGTAGGTCCTTTTCACCATTGTTCCATTGTGACTCCACAACATCCTTTGACTTATCAGATTTTTAAATTTATTTCTTTGTCCTACGATATTTATTCATAGATGTGTTCAGTCCATTATTTGATCTGGAGATGTTTTGTTATTAATAGTCATATTACCTTCTCTTATTAGTGACTTCCCTGTTAGTCTAATTGCTTATTCTCAAGGTCTTCAACTGAATTTCCTTTCCTCTATGATCTTTAGCAATTCCAGTTTCTTTCTTTTTTTATTCCTTCTTATGACTCCTTTTATCACTCTTTCCCCATTTGCTAGTACTTTCCTCAGAGCCTAGACCTTCATTTTTTTCTCAGTTGCCTCATACACTGGACAATTAATGTTTCCCCAGTCTTGTGACTACCCAAGTGACTTCTGTGGACAACAGAATAGACTGCAAATGTCTTCAAATACTTCTTGCTTCTATCCTGATGGGATCCATACCATACTGCAAGTTCCCTCTGTGTCTTAGTTCTCTGAATTTGATTTTAGTAGAGAACACTACTGTGTTCTTGTATAAGACAGAGAAAGTTTCTGCCTTTTTGATCTTCAACATTTCTGGTTGTTCAGATGGCCCAGAAATTGCCTTATTTGTTCTTCAATTCAAACGAAATAGTTCTTTTGAACTATTTTGGAAGTTATTAGAATTGCATTGCTGTCATTAAATAAGCCTTGAAGAATGCAACATTTTCACTTTCTTTAGGGCATGTTGACTTGATCTCCTTTGATGAGATGCCCTTGTCCACTGAAATGGATCTTTTATTCAAACATTCATTCAGTTCTCATCCCTCAGTCAATTTTTTCTATGTTAATGCTCTGCTGATTTTTCTATTGTGTCATTGTTGAAAATGTGCTTACTGATAATCCTTTCCATTCAGAAAAAACAACAAGTGGTGGTTGTGCTCCACCCCCATTGAATATTTTATCTTCTCTCAGATTCCTAGGTTTCCAGAAGTTTTCTTTTCTTTGTAGAACAAAAGTGGCCAATTTGAACCTTCACATAAAATTACATGGAGCCCTGATAATTTACCTATTATCCATCTTAAAGTGTCTAGCTATTTGGTGAAATTCTCTTACTCTTATTACTCTATTCTCCTTTGACTTTCTTATAGGGATTAGTTTGCTTCATAATCTCAACTATCACTGATGGTGGGAAACTGCAAAAGATAAGCCTAATAATCTAGTGCCTAAAAATGAAGGAAGTATTATGTTAACTGATTAGACCTATCATATAGTTTATGAAAACATACCAGACAGGTAAGAACATCCAGAACTATATTGTGATTAGTCCTTTTACTTATTGTGTTGTTTTTGAGATAGAAATTTTTTACTTAGATTATTTAAATGATGGAGAATCCTTCTCTCAAGCCTCCCACCCAAAATCACACTACATGCTATCTTCACAGAATTATGCATATCTTTTTTTAAGCTTGCAAAACAGAAGAATGGTAAAGGCTATGCTAGTGATGGTTAACCCATGACATGGGTGCCAAAATGGAATATCTGGCATCTTTTATGGTTCCATTTAGTAACACTTCTAATAGAAAGTCTATCCTGACCTTTCCAGTGGTCACTAAATTTCTGCCAGATTACAATTTATGTCATCTCTGTGGATACATGGACCTTCAAACTTCACCAGAATTTGGTCCTAGAAAGGCAGAAGAAATCAGACAGAGCTGCTCCCTTTCCCCTCTCCACCATGCCTGATGACATTTTATTTTTACATCCTGTGAATCTCTGCCTTAGCAGTTCAATGGGAATGCATGAGGGTAAGGTGGATGGCTCACAGGCAGCAGAGCTGGAGGGGATCTGAGCACTAGAGTCACTCCCCTCCCTCTCTCCACATACATCTCTTATCACCAACCCCTCTGCCCAGCAGTCCAATAGGAGTGGTTTATTCCCCCTCCCAGGGTAAGGAGGGGTAGAGTGGGTCATGGAACGGTACTTGGTCTCTGGTGGGGGCTAACAGAGCACACAGAATAGGGGGTGGGAACTGGCTCTCTGTCTCTAAAAGATTCACTCTTACTGGACTATGCACTTAGCTGGTGACATGTTCAGGGAAACACATCTAGGAAGCATCTAAGTCCAGATAAGAACCAAGGACCTCCTTTCTTCAGGCCAGGTTCTTATCCACTGAGCCACCTAGATGCCCCTGGATATGTCTTTTGAAAGTTTTAACATGGCAGCAAAGTCTTTGTGTAGACACATCATTCTCTTTATAAAGTTCCTTTTTATCCCTTATTGCCATTATTCATTTCTATGATCATAATTTTATTCTTCAGATTATATTGTTCTTGAATTTTTTTCTCCCTAGAGAAATTTGCTTCAGAAATGCTATTTAACTCCTTATAATCATCTTCCCACCATTTTGTCCACCAACAATTGTCTTTGTAACCCCATGTACCAAAACATACTAATACTTTCCATGGGTTTTCTTGGAAAAATATTGGAGTGGCTTGCCATTTCCTTCTCCAATAGAATAAGGCAAATAAGAGTTTAAGTAATAACCCAACATCACACAATTAGTAAATATCTAGGATCAAATTTAACCTGAAGTCTTCCTAACTCCATGTTCAGCACACTAACCACTGTCAATCTATACTTGGCATTCTTTTTCTCTTTGGCTATTGCAAAATTCAAGATGAAATGATCATATTTCTCATAATAATTTTATCATTTCTAATTACTCAATTAATTACTCACCCAAATGTTTTCCATTTTCTTTTATTTAACGATTTTAACATTTTTATTAATTTTATTTTTTATTTGTATGAAGAAACAATTTTTGATGAATTTTTTTCTTTGATTTTGCTATTCATTCTCTACCACCCTCCCTCCTCTCCTCCTTTAGGTGGTAAATAGCCTCATATAGATAATATTAGTGCTTTCATGCAATACATATTTCCATATTCCCAATGCTGTTACTGAAGACATATATCACAAATTTAAAAACTAATGGAGGAAATGAAATGAAGGATGATGTGCTTTGATCTAAAATCAGATTACAACAGTTCCTTCTTTTGCTGTGGGTAGTATTTTTTTATCATGAGTTCCTGGGCATTATCTTAGAAACTTGTTTTGCTGATAATAGTTTAGTTTTTTAAAGCTTGTCATTGTACAATATTTTTGTTACTATATACCATTCTAATTCTGTTCTCTCCACTTTGAATCAGTTCATATAAGTCTTTCCATATTTTTCTGAACTCATTCTGTTCATCAATTCTTATAGCACAGTAGCATTCCATTACATTCATACACCACAACCTGTTCTGACATTTTCCAATTGATGGACACTCCCTCAGTTTCCAATTCTTTATCACTACCAAAAGAACTGTTAAAATATTTTTAGATTTTCAAAAAAAATATCCTTTTTATAAGCATTGATACTCTGCTACATTCTTTTATCTAAACAAGTCCCACTAGTCATAGAATCATAGGATTTTAGAACTGGTAGGGAATCTCACTGGTCAGCTAATTCAAGCCCCTCATTTTACAGATAAAGGATTGTGATATGGAGGGATCAAGCCACTTGTCTAAGGACACAGTTAATAACTGGGGAGATATTTCAAACCATATCCTCTAATTCTAAATGCAAAACTCTTTCCATTCATTAGAATAAAGGCATAGTTGAATATAGAAGATAGTTTATCTTTTCAATAACTCTGGTCAATATTTATTTTAGGAATATATCCAGTATTGATTTGTGAACTAAATTGATGGCCAAAAACAAAGAGAAGAGCCAGAATAAGGCATTGATTCCATTGATCACTCACTTGATTTTACCTAATCTTTGTCAAAATATTTGAATTTACATGTAATCTCTACAGCAAAGAAGAAAATCTTATAATTGGATAGGGGCCTACTGGAGGACTCAGAAGCCCTTAAATGGCCAGTATCTTAAACTAATTATACAATATGATTGAGAATATCATATTTTATCTCAAGGATATCTAGAGAGAAACTGTCCCTACTCTAGATCCAACTAGACCATAAAGGACTATATGCAAGAGTAATAGGAAGACAGAAGCTAAAGAACTCTTTAAATAAGAGTTCAATATCCCAAATTAGGCAAAATATTAATGGACAATTAATTTATATTAATATAGAGACAGATCAGTTTAACTGGATGAGGCTGGACAAAGGAAAGAGACCAAGGAATGTGTGTGTGTATGTGTGTATGTGTGTTTGTGTGTGTGTTTGTAGTGTTGAATGTTGAATAAATTCCTTCAAGGGCAACAGTGCTATGTACATGCTGGGTTACTCCAGAGATGAGCTTATTACCAAGGGTCTCATGAAAGTTCATTCAAATGCTTACATCATAAGTGGAGTCTCCAAGAGTCTTTAGTCACTGGGAAAGATCAGTTAACAGAAACATTTCCACCCCTCATCTCATCCCCCAGATGTGATTGCTCCTACAGTTACAACTGACCTATTACATTTCTTCAGGATAATCAAGTGGTTAATAGAACTTCCAGTTTATGGCTTTCTGACCACTGGGGCTGTATTCAAGACCTTTCATTATCTGTGTACATGTGAAACATTTCTCTGATCCCTGAGGTATAGCGGGTTATAGTGTGATTTGAATGAAATGAAAAGAAATACCCAGCATCCTTCCTATCTCAGGAGTAGGATATCATTGAAAATGAATAAGCCCCATGGGGAAAAGGCAAAAGTGCTGGCCATTGACTCACTGGTATTAACTTCTTTGCAGAATTTGAAGGTATCTCCTGTTTGCAGAAGTCATTTGGCCCACCTCTAATTAATACTTCACCTAATCTTCTAGTAATGCTGCTAATTGTTCACAAACTGGCAATTTAATCAACACTCTCCTACCCAGGAAAGTTTTTTTTTTTCTCTCTCCACTTTCCTGTGCTCTGACACAGTATGAACTGAGGCAAATATGTCCCAATTGCTTTGTTTCCATGTAATTTAACAGCAAGACATTATTTTCTCATAAGAGGTGCTTGGAATTTTTACTGCTAATGAATAAATTAACTAAAAAAGGTTAATCTGCCTACATGTTTATGAAACATTATGCAAATCGTTCTCCAAAAGGTTTAATGGTAATTGAAAGCAATTGAAAAGCATGGTACATTTCACTCAATTTCCATTTTTTAAAAGTATACAGATTACACAGATTTTTACGTTTTACAGATGTATGTAGAGAAGACTTTTGGATGCTTGGAGATCATCAGAAGGTTTAAGGCGTAGCTTTTTAAAAAGTGAGGCGGCTAGGGTCTGTCCATTTTTTATTGAAAACAAAGCTGAAAATATGAAGAGAATTCAAATGATTAATATTATTACAGTGAGCTCCAAAGGAAGTAATTATGTTTAGACACTTATTGTAGAACACTGACAAAATGGTTCTTGCCTCAAGTTCAAATTACATGCAGTTTATGACCTAGTATTCACTTAGAGGTATTTTCTGTGAATGGCACAGGTGTTTGAGGACTGAAAAGACCTGAATCAATGAATATTTACTTGAGTGTTGCTTACATTCACAAGGACAATTTTCCCTAATAAAGGACCTGATTTTCCCCTTCTTTACTGCCTCTTATCCTTGGGGAGCAGGTGGGTTAACACAGAATGAGCAAGAATGTTTTAGGCAGGAAATTTTGTGGCCCCAAAAGGAGACTTGATCTGGTGGGTAGATCCCAAGCCAATGTTTTCATCTGGTTCTGAGACTTAATGTACCCAATATACTCCACATATTCAAAAGTATGCATCTTTGAACATTATTAGGGATTGTTCATGTCTCTGATTCATTCCCTAAGACTCAATAGGGAGCTTGGGAATATCCTTTGGGCCCACAAGGATTTTGTTATTTTCTCTCCAAAACAATATGATACAGAAATTTCTTTCTTCAGTTAAAAATACAAATCAAGAGTACCTGTGAAAGTAGCTGGATATATCATTTGGGAAATATGCTAGATGACACATTCCTGTTATATGGAGGAAAGTCTATGACTCCCAATGGAAGACACAGGGAATGGGAAGGGATAGACTCAGTGTCAAGAGGACAAATGAACAAACTCTCTTATTTGGGAAATACATAACTATAGGACAAGATAGAAGGGCAATTGGATGCACTCAGAGATTCTCTTAGATTATCAAAACTATTCAGAGAATAGAATTGCAACTTGTTTTTCTTCTTGGAGGCATATCAGTGAAAGGAGAGATGGTTAGAGAACATGTACAACTCAACAATTTGGAAATCCATCTATTTCCCTTTGCCTCTTGGGAGACAGACTATTACCATGGAAAAGCAGAGATAGATATGTGGGTCATGCTCCATTTCCCTCAATGGATGGCAGGTCATGGAACAAACATGAATAGATGAAAAGTCAAAGCAGTGCCCAGTTAACTAGTGTTGTGTAAGAATTGGAATGGTCAGCTGATCAGAGATTAACACGAATATTAGGAGATATATTATCAATGAGATAATTGTCACTGTTTGAAAGCCTTCTTTATTTCTCCTAAATATCTTGAGGCTATAATGTTGTAGCTATTGCTTATCCCTCATTTTATTGCCTTAATATGTTCTTTCATTAGCACTACAAGAGGCTTAGGAAGGATGGGAGGCAAAGAAAAGGACCCATGCACCTTCCTGGATCGTGTATTTTTATAGTAGTCCTCAATTAAAAGTTCATTGTTTATTTATTTTAGTTATAAAAATAAAATTTGACTTTTATTTTTATTGTTGCATCACCTCATTTTCCACTGTATCCTTCCTAGAGGACTACCCATCTCTTAAAAAAATAATAAATTGCAATCTTTCTTCTAGACAGCCATAGCTTGTATTAGGAATAGAAAAGAGTAACAGAGCATAAAAATCAAGACCTCTTTCCTAGATAACTATTTGAGTTTCCATTTTACTTAGAATTCTTGATTGCATACTGATGGATTAGAAAATAGGAGAAGTATCCACTGAGAGAGGATTTCCCCCTCTCCCTCAGATTAAAATGTAGGTGAAAACCAATGTGGGAGAGGTATTCTCTGATTTACTTGTAATATGTTAAAGTCTATTCATACCCATAAAATATTTACTTCTGTAAGAACTGAAATAATATTTCTACCCAGATACACACACACACACACACACACATACACACATATATATATATATATATATGTACACACACACACATATATATATATATATATATATGTATAATAAAGGTTCTTAGGAAGGGTAGAAAATCATTCTGATAAGTAACCTGACCATGTGGTCCCTAGCCTGCATGTCCTTTCTTCCTTCCTTCTCACCTGCCTGCTCTGTTCCCAACTTCCTCCTTCTTAGTTCTCTTCTCAGTTCTCCATCAATTTTCAACTCTTACACTTTGAAATCAATGAGAAATATTATTTTTAAACCCTTACCTTTTACCTTAAAATCAATATTATGTATTGGTTCCAAGGCAGAAGAGTGGTAATGGTTAGTCAATAGGGGGTTAAGTGACTTGTCCAGGGTCACACAGCTAGAGTATCTGAAACTGGATTTGAAACTAGGACTTCTCAAAAGAGAAATATTACTAAGATAAAGTCTGTTTCATATGGAAGTGAATTGTGCTTTTCCTGAATAAAAATCTGAGGCAATTCTGGATATGGAAATGAAGAAATGGAGAAATTGCTGTTAAACATTTAGGTATAGAACATATTGTTTAATCACAGGGGCATAGGGAATCCTGGGCTACTTTTCTCATGGGATAGAATAGGCTTACAAAAGGAAAAGACTTTCAATTATAGCACCATCAGACATTTGGGTAAGCATAGCTGTAGTTTAGATGCAGGAATCTACCTCTCCTCAGTTCCTAACAATATAGACTACCTCAAAAGGCCAAAAAAAATTCATATGAACAAAGGGACTCCACAGTATTGTACAACATTGAAGGTATGTGGGATTTGGGTATTTCCAAACTGTAAAGGGGTAAAATAGCTTCCACCAAAATACAAGTTCATCAACCCTCCCCCATACCACCTATGGAGGCAGTGCACTAGACTCAGAGCCAGTGTGCTAGAATCAGTGAGATAGCACTACCCCTGAGAGCAGCTAGAATTGAGACCCCAGCAGGCAGAAGTGCACAGACCTTAGTGAGGGGATAGCACAGAGGACTGCAAAAAGTAGAAGCTCCAGAGACTTGAGAGTTGGCCTTAGGCAAAAACCAAGCTCTTTTGATCCATACACAGAGAGCCTGCCCTTCTTGCTCAGACTTCTGACTGGAAAGGGAAGGAAAAAAACACCCAGGAAAAATAACTTCCCAAAACCAAGAAAAAAAAGAAATCTTTGATCCTGGATAATTTTTTATGGAAGAAAAATTCAGACTACAGAGGAAATAGCAGAAAAGGACCTACAAATGAATGTATACAAATCTTCCCAAAAAATGGAAATTGACCACAAGCTCTTGAAGAATTTAAATTGGAGCTTGTCAAAAAGATGGAAGCCTTCTGGAAAGAAAAGTGGGAAATAGTTCAAAAAAGAAAATAACAGTTAAAGGATCAGAACTCCTATTTGGAGGAACAGCTGGAAACCACAAAAATCAGAATAGACCAAACCAAAATGGAAAACCAGGCCTTAAAGACCAGAATTGGGCAATTAGGAGCCAATGATCTCACAGAACAGCAAGGATTATTAAAGCAAAATCAAAAGATTGATAAAATAGAAGGAAACATGAAATATCTCACTAAGAAGAACCAAGAAAACAGGTCTAGAGGAGACAATTTGAGAATCATTGGTCTACCTGAAAACCCAGAAATAAATAGAAATCTTGACATCATATTACAAGAAATTATCCAAGAAAACTATCCTGATGTTCTTGAAGAGGGAAAAATAGACATTGAAAGAGTTCATAGAATAGTCTCTGCACTAAATCCATGAAAGACACCCCCCAAGAATGTAGTTGCCAAATTTAAGAACTTCCAAATTAAATTAAGGAAAAAAATTTACAAGAAGCCCAAAAGAGACAATTCAGAAACCAAAAAGTACCAGTCAGGATCACACAAGAACTGGCAGCTTCTATACAAAAGGACTGCAAGTTTTGGAATATGATAATCAGCAAAGCAAGAGAATTGGGTCTTCAACCAAGGATCACCTATTCATTAAAACTGACTATATAGTTCCAGGGGAAAGTATGGGCATTCAACAAAATAGAAAATTTCCAAATATTTGTAAAGAAAAGATCAGAACTGAGTGGAAAGTTTGATATTTAAACACAATGATCAAGAGAGACATGAAAAAGTAAATAAGAAAGGGAGAGAAAAAGGGAAAAATGATTTTTTATTTAAATTTTCTTCCTTAAGGCCTTCAATAAGATCAAATTATTTATATTAATATATGGAAAATGTTATTTGTAACTCTCAAAAATTATATTCATTTTTATAGTAATTAGAAGAATCATTTATAGGTAAAGATTGGGGTAAAAATTGGTCTAAGATAATATGCAAAAAATAGAAAAGGGGAGCAGGGAATAGAAGATGGCACCAATGGAAACTTGAAGGAATAAGATAAATAGAATAATCAATATCACACAAAGAGGCACATGGGAAGAAGAGGGGAAGAATACTATTATAAGAAGAAGAGGAAGAGAGTACTAATGGGAAATACTTAAACCTTACTCTCAGTGAAATCAGTTCTGAGAGGGAAGAGCATCTAGAACCATTGCGGTATAGAATTCTATCTTACCCTACAGGGAAAGTGAGAATGGAAAAACTAAGAGGGAGAGTGAGGCAGGAGGCAGGGAGTAAAAAAAAGAAGGGAAAGAAAGGAATGGAACTTAATACTAAAAAATAAGATGAAGGGAACAAAAAGGGCAGAGGCAGAAAAAGAACTATAATAAGGATGAGGATTAGGGGGATTGACTAAAAGCAAACCATTGGTCTAAAAAGATATAGTGAAAGAAGAAAGGTCAGAACTAGGAGAAGATATCAAAGTATTGGGGAATACAGAGGTGGTTAGCGTAACACTGATGTGAGTGGAATGAACTCATCCATAAAACAAAAAGAAATAACAGAGTGGATTAGTAACCAAAATCCTACCATATATCATCTACAAGAAACACACATGAGGTAAGTAGATGGTAGTAGTCTCTCCGTAACCGAGGATGACGATTGTCTTTGTGCTTTTGCACAAAGACATTTGTGCGTAAAAGAGATTTAAGTGGAAGAGTCAATGCACAGAGACAGTCCCACTCTCTTGGCGTTGGAAGCCTGGGTCCAGGGGCATGAAAGGTTGTTACACCTGGAGACTTCCTCAGCTGCATTGGATGGCTATGTTGTCTTTTGTGCTCCAACACGCCCTAAGCACTCCACAGTGCTTTGCTGCATCTCCCTCTCAGCCGTTGAACCTTCTTATTGGTTTCTTCCATCTGATTGGCTGAAGCAGTCTTCACATGCTGGGTGAGCAAAGCCCTGGTTCACCAGGGGTCAAAGACCTTGATGCTACCCTCACAAGTTTTAGCCTGATAAAAAGCTGGAACAAGTTCTATTGGGCCTCAATTGAGAAAGAGAAGGCAGGAGTTGCAATCATGATATCTGACAAAGCCAAAGTAAAAATTGACCTGATCAAAAGAGTAGGGAAGAAAATTGCATCCTGTTAAAAGGCATCATAGACAATGAGGAAATATCAGTAATCAATATGTATGCCCCAAATGGTATAGCATACAAATTTATAAAGGAGAAACTAGTGAAGTTGAAGGAGAAAATAGATAGTAAAACTTTACTAGTAGGAGAACTGAAACTTCCTCTCTCAGATCTGTAGAAATCAAACCAAAAAATGAATAAGAAAGAGATAAGATATATGAATGAAATCTTAGAAAATTCAGAGTTAATAGATATGTGGAGAAAAATAAATAGGGACAAAAAGGAATACACCTTTTCAGCAGCACATGGTACATTCACAAAGACTTTCCACGTACTAGGGCATAAAAACATGACAAATAAGTTCAAAAAAGCAGAAATAATAAATGCAAACTTTTCAGATAATAAGGCAATAAAAATAATAATTATTAAGGGTAAATGGAGAGGCAAATAAAAATTAATTGGAAATTAAATGATATGATTCTCCAAAACAGTTTAAAGAACAAATCATAGAAACAATTAATAATTTCACTGAAGAAAATGATAATGATGAGACATCCTCTCAAAATCTATGGAATGCAGCCAAAGCAGTATGCAGGGGGAAATTTATATCCTTGAGTTCATATATTAACAAATTAGGGAGGGCAGAGGCCAAGGAATTGGGTATGCAAATAAAAAAACTTAAAAGGAAACAAATTAAAAATCCCCAGATGAATACTAAATTAGAGATCCTAAAAATTTAAGGAGAAATTAATAAAATCAAAATGGAAAGAATGATTGAATTAATAAATAAGTCTAGAATGTGCAACTTTGGAAAAAAACAAACAAAATAGGGAAAATACTGGTCAATCTAAAGGGAAAAAAAAGGAAAGAAGAGGACCAAATTGACAGTATCCAAGGTGAAAAGGGGACTTCACCTCTAATGAAGAGGAAATTAAGACCATCATTGAAAACTATTTTGCCCAATTATATGCCAATAAATATGGCAATCTAGGTAATATGGATGCATATTTGCAAAAATATAAATTTCCTAGAATAACAAAAGAAGAAATAGAATACTTAAATAACCCCATATCAGAAAAAGAAACTGAACAAGTCATCAAAGAACTCCCTAAGAAAATATTCCCAGGGCCTTATGAATTCACAAGTGAATTCTTTCAAACATTCAAAACTCCTCTAATCCCAAGACTATACAAACTATTTGACATAATTTGCAAAGAAAAATTTCTACCAAATTCCTTTCATGACGCAAATATGGTACTGAACCCAAAGCCAGGCAGGTCCAAAACAGAGAAAGGAAACTATAGACCAATCTCCTTAATAAACATAGATGCAAATTTTTTAAATAGAATGCTTAGCAAAAAGACTCTAGCAAGTGATCATGAGCCATTCATTATGATCAGGTGGTATTTACACAAGGAATGGAAGGATGATTTTTGTAATCCTTAAAAAAATACTCTAAATTAATTAAATAAAATTTAAAAAAAGATTTTGAAGACAAGAGACAGGATTTTATACAGAGAGAATAAAAAGTAGACCAATTTGCCTAGAACATAGAGTATGTGAAGGGGATTAATTTATAATAAAGTTTGGAGATATAAGATGGAGACATACATTGAAGGACTTTGAAATCAATATAAACTTTTTATTTACTTTTTCTAGAGGTAGAATCATTAGGTCTTCATTAATAGAAATATCAATTTAGCAGTTATGTACAGGATATATTGGAAAAGGGAGAAGTTTGAGATTGACAGAATAATTGGGAAGTAGTTAAAAATCCAGAAGGCAGGTAATAAGAGCCTAAAACAAGATGATGACAGGTTAAAAATATACAAGATTTGATAACTCATTTGATATGTGGAGAGAAGGAAAATGTCAGCAATCATTTAATATCATGAACCTGAATAAGTGAAAAAATGATGTTCTCAACAAAAATAACGAAATTACCAAGACAGCGTTTGTACAGGAAGGTGTAAATTTAGCTACGTTGAATTTGAATTGCCTAGGTAGTTTCCAGATTTATCTGTCCCATGAATTGTGGCTGAAGTGGACTAGAATGAGGCTGAATACTCTGTGGATACTCTGTATAGAAATATTTGAACCCATTGAACCTGATAAGATCTCTATATGAACACATATAAAGAAGAAAAGGCCTAGGACAAAGCTCTCGGGTACACCCAGATAGGGTAGTTTGGAAATAGAGCCTGACTCAACCAAAGGAGAATAGGAAGTATAAGTCATAAAAGTAGGAAGAGAGTTGGAAGGGAGCATTCAAGGAAACACAGAGATAAGAGGTTTGGGGTAGGTTCAAGAGTCGATCAGGAGACCTTCAAAGATGTATGATGTAAGATTTGGCCATTTGGAGATCATTGGTAACCTTAAAGAGAAAAGTTTCAGAAGGATATCCAAACTGGAAAGTAGGAAGATGAGATAAGAAAATGGATTCAACAATAATAGGCCTTGGTCTGTGAAATGGAATATATGCAGGATGATAGCTTTCAGCAACATTTATTGGGCAGCCACCAGATAAAGAAGAGATTGCTGTCCTCAAGAATTTAGAATCCAATCAGTATTCTCATCTTTCTCCCTAAGAAAGCAAGGAACAACATCAAGAAAAAAGAAAATTCCCAAAGGATCCAACTGATAGTTAATTGATAAGAAATTATTATGTTTATTTATTTATTTTATAGTTTCTAGAAAGGGGAAAAGAAAGGGTTGGAGTCTGAATTTAGAGAATTTTTTATAGACTAATACATCTTTCTTTTTATCTTCTGAACAGATGCTAAGGTGTTAACCTTATCAAATCTTCCAGAAAATATAAAAAATGTGAGAAAAAAGATTGACACAGCACTTAAAAACAAATGAAAAAACAAAATTCTGTCAATTGAAGTTTATTTTGGGGGAAGAGGATATTATTTGAAGGCAGCTCAAAGTAGGACACATACTGACTAGGGATTTGAATCAGACCATTTTTTCTTCAATTGATTAATTTAGACTATATTTCTGTGGTTATATGATTCATGATTTTAGAACCTCTCTTCCCTCCCCACTCCCAGAGCTGACAAGCAATTCCACTGGGTTACAGATGTATCATTGTTCAAAACCTATCTCCATATTATTTATATTTGCAATAGAGTGATCTTTTAAAGGCAAAATCACAATCATGTACCCATCGAACCACATGATTAATCATAAGTTTTTCTCCTGTGTTTCTACTCCCACAGTTCTTTCTCTGAATGTGGATAGCATTCTTTCTCATAAGTCCCTCATTATTGTCCTGGATCATTGCATTGCTACTAGTGGCAAAATCCATTATATTCTATCATTCCACAGTGTTTCACTTTCTGTGTACAACATTCTTCTGCTTCTGTTCATTTCACTCTGCATTAGTTCCTGGAGATCTTTCTAATTCCTCCATTTCATCATTCCTTGAAGCACAATAGTATTCCATCACCATCAGATACCACAATTTGTTAATCCATTTCCCAATCAAGGGACACACTCACTTCTTCCAATTATTTGCCACCATAAAAAGCACAACTACAAAGATGTTTGTACAAAAATTTTCCCTATTATATCTTTGGGGTACAAACCCAGCAGTGGTATGGCTGGATCAAAGGACAGGCCTTTTTAAAACTCTTTGGGCATAATTCCAAAGTGCCTTCCAGAATGTTTGGATCAATTCACAATTCTACCAGCAATGCATTAGCATCTCAATTTTGCTCATTCTCCCTAAAATTTATTATTTTCCTTTGCTGTCATATTGAACATTCTACGAGATATGAGGTGGTACTTCAGAGTTGTTTTGATTTGCATTTCTTTAATGAGGAGGGATTTATAACACTTTTTAATGTGCTTATTTTTTTTAAACACTTACCTTCCATTTTGGAATCAACACTATTATTGGTTTGGAGGCAGAAGAATGGTTAGGTCTAGGCCATGGGGTTTAAGTTACTTGCCCATGGAAACATACCTAGGAAGTGTCAGAGGAGAGATTTGTCTCAATCCACTGAGCTACCTAGCTGCCCCCTCATGTAATTATTAATAGTTTTGTTTTTTTTTTTAATCTGGAAACTATCTATTCATATCCCTTGACCATTTATCTGGCTTAATTTTTGTAAATTTGACTTAATTCCTTATATATTTGGAAAATTAAACCTTTGTCAGAGAGTATTATTTATTATTAAAAAAATTTGCCCAGTTTGTTGCTTTCCTTCTGATTTTGGTTGCATTGCTTTTGTTTGTACAAATCCTTTTTTAATTTAATATAATCAAAATCATTCATTTACATTTTGTAATGTTCTCTATCTGTGGCATAGACTTAAATTCCTTCCCTTCCCATCGATCTGACAGGTATACTATTCTATATTCACTTTATTTATGATTTCACTTTTTATATTTAAATAACTTACCCATTTTGATTTTATATTGGTATAGGGTGTAAGATATTGATCTAAACATAATTTTTTTCCCATACTGTTTTCCAATTTCCATAGCAGTTTTTTTTGTCAAATAGTGAGTTTTGTCCCCAAAGCTGGGATCTTTGGATTTATTGAACACTACCTTGTGGAGGCCATTTAGCCCTAGTCTATTCCATTGATTCACCCTTCAGTCTCTTAGCCAATAACATATTGTTTTGATGATCACTGTTTTATAGCACTGGTAGGCCACCATCCTTCACATTTTTTTTCTTTTGTCATTTCTCTTGATATTCTTGATCTTTTATTCTTCCACATGAACTTTATTATATTTTTTTTCTAATTCTATAGAAAAGTTTCTTGGTAGTTTGGTAGGTATTACACTGAATAAGTAAATTAATTTGATCAGGATTGTCATTTTTATTATATTAGCTTGTCCTACCCAGAAAAATTACTGTTTTTCTTCAGTTTTAATTGTTTGTAAAATGTTTTGTAGTTATGTTTATATGATTCCTGTATTTGTCTTGGCAAATAGGTTCTTAAATATTTTATATTGTCTAGAGTGATTTTAAATTGAGTTTCTATTTCTAACTCTTGCTTCTGACTTTTGTTGGTAATATCTAGAAATGCTGATGATTTATGTGGGTTTATTTTGTATTCTGAAACTTTACTAAAGTTGTTAAAATTATTTCCACTAGCCTTTAAGTTAATTTTCTGGGGTTCTTTAAGTATATCATAATATCATCTGCAATGAGTGATATTTTAGTCTCCTTATTACCTACTTTTTATCCCTTCAATTTATTTTTCTTCTCTAATTGCTAACACTAGGATTTCTAGAATAATGTTAAATAATAGAGGTGATAATGGGCATCCTTGCTTTACTCTTTATTATACTGGGAAGACTTCTAACTTTTCCCCATTGCAAATGATACTTATTGATGGTTTTAGACATATGCTATTTAGTATTTTGAGTAATGGCCTTTCTATTCCAATACTTTCTAGTATTTTTAATAGGAAGGGGTGTTGTATTTTGTCAAAGGCTTTTTCTGCATTGATTGAGATATTCATGTGATTTCTGTTGTTTTAGTTATTGACATGGTCAATTACATGGATAGTTTTACTAATATTAAACCATCCTTGAATTCCTGATATAAATACCACCTGGTCATAGTGAATAATCCTTGTGATAACTTGCTGGAGTTTCTTTGCTAGTATTTCATTTAAGATTTTTGCATTAAAAATTGCTTTTTACCTTTACCCAGTGTTCATCTACCTGACTCAAGTGTGTTTCTTGTAGACAACATATGGGGGGATTCTGTTTTTTAATCCATTCTTATATCCTCTTCTGTTTTATGGGGAAGTTTATCCCATTTACATTCATAGTTAGGATTACTATCTGTGTATTTCCCTCTATTTTGACTTCTTTTACTCCTAAACTTTCTTTTTTCCCTCTTATCCTTCCCTCTAGTATTTCACTTTTAGTCAGTCTCCCCCATTTTCCCTCCCTTATATTACTCTCCTTCCCACCACCTCCCTTCTTATTCTCCTTTTACTATAGGGCATTTTGAACACCTTACCAACCTCTCCCTCACTTGTTTTACTCTCCTTACACTATCTAGTATCTTCTTGTAGTGCCTTCTCCTTGGCCTGGGAATTCTGGAGCTTGGCTACAATATTCTTGGGAATTGGGGATTTAGAAATGGAAGTGATCTGTGAATTCTTTCAGTCTCTATTTTACCCTCATGTCCAAGAATTTCAGGGCAGTTTTCTTTCTTGGATAATTTCCTGTCATATGATGCCTAAGATATTTTTTTGGTCATGACTTTCAGATAGTCCAGTAATTTTTAAATTGTCTCTCCTGAGGGGCACGTGGGTAGCACAGAGTATTGAAACCCAAGCCCAGAGACAGGAGGTCCTGTGTTCAAATCTGACCTCAGACACTTCCTAGCTGTGTGACCCTGGGCAAGTCACTTAACCCCCATTGTGTAGTGCTTACCACTCTTCTGCCTTAGAACCAATAAAATGTATTGATTCTAAGATGGAAGGTAAGGGTTTAAATATTAAATAAATAAAAATTAATTGCTTCTCCTTGATCTCTTTTCTAGATCATTTATTTTCTCAATGAGGTGTCTCATTATCTTCAAATTTTTCATTGTTTTGATTTTGTTTTAATATGTCTTGGTATCTTGTGAAGTCATTAGCTTTTAATAGGCCAAATCTAATTTTTAAAGAATGAATTTCTTCTAGATGTTTTTGATTCTCCTTTTCTTTTTCTTCCATTCTTCCTCTGAAGTCATTCTTCTCTTCAAATGTTTTTGCATCATTTTCCAGAAATTTAATTTTGGCTTTCAATGCATGTGTCTCTGTTTCCATATGACCTATTTTGCTTTTTAGACTATGATTTTCCTTTTTTCATTTTTTCAACCTGTCTAATTTGACTTTTAAATTCTTTTTTGGACTCCTCCATATCCTGCATTGAATTCACTGCCTTTTTGAGACTTTGTTCAATTTTTCATGGATCTCACTCCCATTCATTGGTTCTGTTCTTTGGTCCTTACTCCAACAGAAGCTTTCAATTGTAGCTTTTTTTCCCCTTCTTGTATCCTCATTTTATTTACTTCCCCCACACACACCCATGGAGTACAAACTTGATCCCCTGTTGATTTACTGAATAGGCTATGTTCAGTACTGAGCTATTATGTTATGAGAGTGACTCTTTTCTTTTCTCAATCCTATGCTGTTATACTGGATTCAGCTAGTTGAGCTAACCTGCTGAACTGGCCTGGGGAAATTTTTTCAAGCTAGCCAATGGGCCTAAGGTGAACCAGGTGCCTCACTTCCCCCACACCCTAGTTCCTCCCTGCCAGCATTGCCAGAGCCCTGGACCACATGTGGTGGGTTAGAGGCAAACCCTTGCAGTTGCAGTCTCTGCCCAGAGCTCACAATGTCAGTTCAGTCTTATTGCATGTCACAGTGCTAGGTGGGGGACAATGTTTAGCCAGTCTGTCTCTCCCTTATCACATGAAGACACACTGTGACTACCTTTCAAGTTGCTTTCAGTAGGATAGTCCTGTGCCTTCCTGTTTGGTTTTGGATTTCTATTTTCTTTGAAGTGCATTATAAATATTGATTTGGAAATATTGTTTTAGAGGTTTGGACTTTAGATACTCCTAAGTCACCATCTTGGTTCTGCCCCTCAATCATATCTTTTTAAGTCATGACCAGCCTTTGATCAATAGGCCCAATACTTGTGTTAATACTTAGTTTTTAAAGATGGTATGTCATCATGGGGTGATGTCTTTGCTTGCGTGCACAAAGTTGTCAGGTTCACTGGATCTTTCAGAGACATCAGAATCCCGTGGAAGAAAAAAGTCAAGATGACTATTGATAACTCAGAGCACAATGGCTTTTCTTGGCATTTTTGATGTCTAACTAAACTCTAAGTTCTTCACAGTGTCTACTTCAATCACTTTTTTTATGAATGTTGAAAAAAATTGTTCTTATCCACACATTCTGCCAGGGGGAGTCTTCACAAGATTGGGGCAGATATCCTCCTAACTCACCAATGATCCAAAACTAATCCTAGTTGTAATGTTGGTATGTAACTTCTTTTCCTTGTTACAAAGCTGAACTTTACTTACAGACTATATGCAATAGGAGAAACTAAGTTATAAAAATAGTTCTCACAGATTTTCATATATACGTGTGTGTCAAGGAGCTAGAGCCTATAAACTCGAGGAAAAAAGAAAAGGAGGCCAAAACATTTTTTTTGTCACAGCATTGTATTTAAATTGGATAATATCTCCCTTTCAGTACTGTGACTTCTTTTCAGTGAGATCAAGTGAAGTAAAAATAAATCTAAATCTGGGGTCTAGTCTAGATTCTGTGGCTAACTGACTATGTGCAGTCAAGGAAATCACTTTACCTTTATTGTCCCAAGTTTCTCATCTGTAAAATGAGGAATTTGGATTAAATGTTCTCTATGGTCCCTTTTTAATATTTAAGTTAAATGATTATATGATAATGTCTTTTTTTAATAAGTGAAAGTAAGTAGCTATTATATCATCCAAAACTGCAGCACTTGACATATGAGATAGAGATGCTATTGGAACTCATATGTCCTGTGGATGAGGGGCAGATGGGAAATATCAAGGCTATCATAATATTTTAAATTTCTGAATATTCATACACAAGAAACAGCTCCAGAGAGAATGTTATTTTAAGCTGTGTAATTAAAAAGAGAAGAATATGTCTAATTAATCCCTTTTGGGGGTGTCTATAGTGGTCTTTTCATTTCATTTTGTAGAATTTCCAATATGGAAATTCCTTTTGCTAGAGTAGATGAGTAAGTCATCCTTAATGTAAAGTCTTAGAAAGTTGCCTCAGGGCATGAAGAGTTTAAGAAAATTGCCCATAGGTGTGTGATTATTTTGTGGAAAAGTCAGGGTTAAAATTTAGTCCTTTTCAGGATAGGAATTCTACTCATTATGTCACACTGCTCTCAGATTTATTCTTGTTATTCTTTAAAAAGAATTCCCTTCCAGAGGGGAAAATTAGGTCCTAAAACTAATAATACATTTGCTCCTGAAATCATAGATAGGTAGATATGAGATTCAAGTCACATATCAAGATTAGCTATATAGTTAGCATATAAAACTCCTTTTAAAAGGAAAAGTCTTTGGTATCCTGACTACATATTCTAGTTATAATTCTGGGACTATAGTTAATTGAAGATCTGTTTTAATTGAAATTTAATTTCAGAGAAATTGAAAATGGGTATTCATTCTTGTAATGATAATTGTCCTGAGGATCAAGAAGTTAATGGAAGAGTTTGGATAATAATGGTAGGCTAAAAACCAAATAATTACCTCTAATAGGAAATACAACTGAAGAAATTAAAAAAAAAACAGATGTGAAGATGTATATCATAACTATAAAATTTAAAAGATGTAAAGTTATGAATTAGACCTCAAAAATGATTAGAAAATCTTAACACTTTTTAAAGTTTGTTATTATTAAAGATATTAGTATTATTTCCTGAATTAGAGAAAGTAAAACTAGGTCTCAATTCATAAAAACAATGAATCCATGAAGTAGTTTAATTATTTTATTTCCCAAAACACGTTTCTATTGAACTGGATACAATTACCATGTTTTACATAATTATAACTCCAAATAGTGTGAATTTGAATGCATATGGCTATTTCACTAGGTTTATTATTTACATGAATCACAGAACTGTAAAATCTGAGATAATATCTCATGAAAAAGTCTTTATTTTCCTGGAAAGATTTGTTGTTATTATTAAACTTATATTTTACATCTGTAAAACCAATATGGAGAATCACAATAGAAGATGATAGAGAATTTAACTGGACTTATGTCTGAAAAATATTAACTCTCTTATTGTGGGCAACTCCTATAACTTCTCAGTGTCCCAGGTGACTCTTGAAGTCCATACATTTCAAAAAGAAAAAAAAAATCTATTGATAAAGGGAGTTTTCTGACAGCAAGTTTCCTCTACCAATGAAATCATAGTACATTTTTTTAAAAGTAGAATTTTGGTTACATCATTTTTTTAGTTTACACTTGTGATACAATTGATGTATCCATATTTCAGAACTTCACTTTACATCTTTAACTGAAATAGAAAAAAAATTATCAATTTATCTGTACTCAACCTGGACTAAAACTTTACATTTAGAGAGGAATTTATAGTATTGCAAACACTGTCACAAATTTCAACTCATCAATCCTTGCTACTCTCCAAAGACTTTGAAGATGAAAATGAAGATCTGTATTTTACAGATGAAGAAACTTGAGAATTATCCAAGGTCACAACTAGAAAGTGGGTGAAATATGATTATAAATCCTAGAGTTTTCTGATTCCTTTAACAGTGTTCTTACCACTATAACACACTATACACAATAGAGGAATGTGTATGTGCACTAGTATACTAGACCTTTGCTCGAGCTAGCTCTTTAACTAATTGTATTTTCAGCATGAACATTTACACTTCAGGAATTGGTAGAGGCTACAAATCAGAGCTTGATTTATTATTTTGTCAATTTTCAAGAATCAATAAAATTATGGAAAAATTTAAATAAAGGGGATTAAACTTTAAGTGTGATCTAAGTACATTTTCCCACTAGAGAATAGGTTGATAATTTCTCTCATGGGGCAACAGATAATAGAACTGGGCTTGGAGTAAGGTTGATCTACACTCAAGTCCTGCTTCTGGCAGATTATGTGTGACCTTCAACAAATCATTCTGCTTTTCAGTTCTCTAGGCTGCTTTCTTTAGATTAAAATTTGAAAGAAGGTTTTGGGAATAGAAGCTGGAGTAAAATCTCAGCTGTAATATTAACTTGTTCAATGACTATAGTCAAGTAACTTGCCATCTCTGTCTGATGTTCAGTTTCCCGATCCATAAAATGAAGATAATTTTTGTGGTATCTAACTCACATAGTCGTTAGGAGATTCAAATGAGATATACATGGCGAAGTGACTCAATGCATTCACTCAAGCTTTGAGACAAGAAGTCCTGGGTTCAAATTTTATCTCAGATACTTCCAAGTTATACTTAAATCCTCCTCCCCCAGTTACCAAGCCCCTATCAATCTTCTATCCTGAACTAATACTTAACATCAATTCTAAGGCAGAAAATAAGGGCTTGAAAAATGAGATACATGTTATATACTTTTAAGTGTTATAGAAATGTTGGTTATTTCAATAGTAGTTTAAAAATACTTCATTGTACTTAACTAATATGCCTACTTTATGTTGCAATTGTGATTAATTCATCTTTCTAGAACTTTTTTTTTAATTTAACTTTTCCAATTAATAAGCAATTATTTTCTGTCCTGCTCATTTCACCACCTCTATTTGGGAGGGGGGAGAAAGAAAAAAATGAATCCCTGCAACAAATATGCATAGTTAAAAAGAACAAATTCTTCACTGGTCATGTCTAAAATATATGCCTCATTAAATACATTTTTAAAAGTAGTGGAAAGGATTTCCTCAATGGAGATTTCTATATATCAATGAAATCACAACTCAATTTCTCCTAATCCTCATTTCCTTCATTCTCTTCACTGATCTAAGAATTTGTAAAGCATTTTTAATTGACATTATCATTATATGTAGCATTTATTCAGGATGATCACACTCAGGAATATTTAATTAATCTCCTCTTCTACCTATCATAAGTGAGGATAAAGTGGCCCTTCTCTGAACTTCTTCACCATACTCCAAGAACCTCTTTATTCTATAATCACTTTATCATTTTGGTCCTGGATTTCATACTTTAGAAATATCCTCTACCTCTGACTGAATGGTTGTTCCCAGACCTTCATTTACATTAGGATGGATGGCCCATATCTTAATTTCCACCACACTTCACTCCTTTGAATTTCTCTATCATGCTTCTAGGTGGCACAGTGGATAGAATACATGGCATGGAGTCAGGAAGATTCTTTTTTCTGAATTCAAATCTGGCCTTAGACACATATGACCTGTCTGATCCTGGGCAAGTGATTTAACTCTGCTTGCTTCAGTGTCTTAATTTGTAAAATGAGTTAAAAATTGAAATGATAAACTCAATGCCTTTGACAAATAAATCCCAAAAGAGGTCACAAAGAGTAAGAAATGACTAAAATTATTAGACAATAATATCATGTCACAGAAATGTCTTCATCCGGGAAGATCACTTCGGCACTGGATATCCCACCTTGGAAATAATCCTTCTCTGACTTGATTCTTCCTCCTTTTAGATTCATTTTTTTTATCTTTTAAATGTTATTGCCCCCTACTAAAATGAAAGTTCCTTCAGGACTGAGACTATTTTTCTCTTTGCTTAAATTTATACTCACATTACTTAGCAGAGTACCTACCACATAGTAACCACTTTATAAGTTCTCATTGATTAACTGATTAGTGAACTGTAATAGAATATATATATATATATGCATATATATATAATTGGAGTTATTTTTAAAAGCCTAATAAGGTTCCATTGTATTATGACTTTTTATATCTTCATTTAACTCATAAAACTGAACTAATTTGAATATTTATCTTTCCTTCTTGTTTTATTCTCTTATCCCAAGACATGCCTGGAGGAGTGTTTTACCTCATGCTAAAATGGGAAACTTGGCAGAATTTAATAATTTCCATTAATGTTTTTCTCCATTGCACATTTTTCTGTATTTTTAGAAACATTTCAGATGGTTTTAACTATTAAGTTTTATAAATTAATATTACTCACTAAGTTATTTAAACAATAATCTTGGGCAACAATTTAATTGCCTTGAGATAGAATATGTTATCAAGACAGATAAGATTTCCAACTCTTTTGTATAAATTGGAATATAGGAATGAATCTAATTAAAATTGCTTTAGATAGACACATTAACTCAAAGAAACAAACAGGAAATTAACTCAAAGAAACAAACAGGAAATTAACTCAAAGAAACAAACAGGAAAAGAAACAGAAATGGTTGAACATTTTGTTAAGAACATAAAATAAAATTACAAAAACAAACCTCTTATATGTTTTTAGGGATAGAAAGGACTTTATGGGTCACGTACTCTCACCTTCCACCCAGTACAGAAATTATTTTTTTTTATTTTTTTTTAAATTTCAAACATTGTTCCTTGGTTACAAAAATCATTTTCTTTTCCTCCCTCCACTTCCCCCACCCTTCCAATAGTCAACACAGAGTTTGACTGGGTATCTCATGTGTTCTTGATCAGAACCTCTTTCCATTTTGTTGGTATTTGCAATAAGATGTTCATTTAGAGTCTATTTACCTATTCATATCTCCATTCGACATATGTCATTAAGCAATAGTTTTTCTCTAGTGTTTTTACTCCCACAGTCTTTCCTCTGGGTGTGGATAGTGTTTTTTCTCCTGTAACCCTCCGAGCTGTTCAGGGTCACTGTATTACCACCAGTGGAGGAGTCCATTACCTTCGATTGTACCACAGTGTATCAGTCTCTGTGTACTATGTTCTCCTGGTTCTGCTCCTCTCACTCTGAATCACTTCCTGGAGGTTGGTCAAGTCCCCATGGTATTCCTCCACTTTATTATTCCTTTGAGCACAATAGTATTCCATCACCAACATATACTACAATTTGTTCATCCATTCCCCAATTGAAGGGCATTCCCTCATTTTCCAATTTTTGGCCACCAAAATACAGGGCAACTATGAATATTCTTGTACATGTCTTTTTCCTTATTATCTCTTTGGGATACAGACCCAGCAGTTCTGTGGTTGGATCAAAGCGCATACAGTCTTTTATCAAACTTTGGGCATAGTTCCAAATATCCTTCCAGAATTGTTGGATCAATTCACAACTCCACGAGTAATAAATTAATGCCTCCACTTTGCCACATCCCTTCTAGCATTCATTACTTTCCTTAGCTGTCATGTTAGCCAATCTTAGGTGATACCTCAGAGTTGTTTTGATTTGCATCTCTCTGATTATAAGAGATTTAGAAAGCTTTTTCCTGTGCATGGTATTGATTTCTTTGACTGAAAATTGCCTATTCATGTCCCTTGCCCAGTTATCAATTGGGGAATGGCTTGATTTTTTGTACAATTGGTTTAGTTCTTTATAAATTTAAGGAATTAGTCCTTTGCCAGTGTTTTTTGTTATGATGATTGTTTCCCAGTTTGTTATTTCCCTTCTGATTTTGGTTACATTGGTTTTACTTGTACAGAAACTTTTAAATTTGATGTAGTCAAAATTATTTATTTTACAATTTGTGATTCTTTCTAAGTCTTGCTTGGTTCTTAAAATCTTTACCTTCCCAAAGATCAGACATGTATACTATTTTGTGTTCACCTAATTTATTTATAGTTTCCTTCTTTATGTTCAGGTCATTCACCCATTCTGAGTTTAACTTGGTGTTGGGTGTGAGGTGTTGGTCCAAGCCTAATCTCTCCCACACTGGCTTCCAATTTTTCCAGCAATTTTGGTCAAATAGTGGATTTTTGTCCCCAAAGCTTGGGTCTTAGATTTGTCATAGACTGTTTTGCTGAGGTTCCATACCCCAAGTCTATTCCACTGATACTCCTTTCTGTCTCTTATCCAGTACCAAATTGTTTTGATGATCACTGCTTTATAGTATATTTTGAGATCTGGGATTGCAAGGATGCCTTCCTTCACATTTATTTTTTCATTATTTCCCTGGATATCCTTGATCTTTTGTTCTTCCAAATGAACTTTGTTATGGTATTTTTCTAATTCCATAAAAAAAAAGATTTTTGGAAGTTCGATGGGTATGGCACTAAATAAATAGATAAGTTTGGGTAGGATGGTCATTTTTATTATGTTAGCTCATCCTACCCATGAGCAGTTAATGTTTTTCTAATTGCTCATATCTGGTTTTAGTTGTGTGGAAAGTGTTTTGTACTTGTGTTCATAGTTCCTGTGTTTGTCTTGGGAGATAGATTCCTAAGTATTTTATATTGTCTAAGATTATTTTGAATGGGATTTCTCTTTCTAATTCCAGCTGCTGCGATGTATTTGAGATACATAGAAATTATGATGATATATGTGGGTTTATTTAGAATCCTGCAACATTGCTAAGGTTGTTGATTATTTCCACTAGCTTTTAGTTGATTCTCTAGGATTTTTTAAGTAGATCATCATATCATCCACAAAGAGCGATAGCTTGATCTCCTCATTGCCAATTTTAATACCTTCAATTTCTTTTTCTTCTCTAATTGCTACTGCTAGTGTTTCTAGTACAATGTTGAATAATAGAGGTGATAATGGGCATCCTTGTTTCACTCTTGATCTTATTGGGAATGCATCTAGTTTATCCCCATTGCAGATGATGTTTGCTGATGGTTTCAGATATATACTGTTTATTATTTTTAGGAGTGACCCTTCTATTCCTATGCTTTCTAGTATTTTTAATAGGAATGGGTGTTGTTTTTTATGAAAGGCTTTTTCTGCATCTATTAAGATATTGTTCTCTAACAAACAGATTTTGGACTATCATATTATTTAATTTCCAGTTGATTTTTAATTTTGCTCTCCATGGATACTTACTGATCATTATTTTTATTGCCTTACATTTATTATTTCTGCTTTTCTGCATTTGTATGCCATGTTTTTATGACCTAGTGTATGGTCAATCTTTGTGAATGTGCCATGTACTACTGAAAAGAAGGTGTATTCCTTTTGTCCCTATTTATTTTTCTCCATATATCTATTAACTCTAATTTTTCTAAGATTTCATTCACCTCTTTTAACTCTTTCTTATTAATTTTTTATTTTATTTATCAAAATTTGATAGTGGTTGATTCAGATCTCCCACTAGTATAGTTTTACTATCTATTTCCTCCTTCAATTCTCCTAATTTCTCCATTAAAAATTTGGGTGCTATATCATTTGGTGCATACATGTTGATTACTGATATTTCCTCATTGTCTATACTCCCTTTTATCGGGATGTATGTACCTTCCCTTCCCTTTTTAATAAGGTCTATTTTTGCTTTGGCTTTGTCAGATATCATGATTGCAACTCATGGCTTCTTTCTATCAGTTGAGAACCAATAGGTATTACTCCATCTTTTAATTCTGACCTTGTGAGTATCTACCCACTTCATTTGTGTTTCTTAATGCCCAATATTTCCCTATGAGTGATTCTTCTAATTATTATAATAATACATACAATTTTTGAGAGTTACACATAACATTTCCCCACATATTAATATATATCATTTGATCTAAATGTAGTCCTTATAGATGAGAAATTGAATAAAAGGAAAAAAAAACATTTTTTCCTTTTCCCTTTCTTTCATATTTACCTTTTCATGGTTCTCTTACTCTTTGTATTTGGGTATCAAACTTTCCACTGAGTTCTGGTCTATTCTTTACAAATATTTGAAAATCTTCTATTTTGTTGAATGTTCATAATTTACACTGGAAATATATAGTCAGTTTTGATGGATAGGTGATTCTCAGTTGGAAACCCAGTTTTCTTGCCTTTCTGAATATTGTGTTCCAGGCCTTGTGATCATTCAGTGTGGAACCTGCCAGGTCTTGTGTGATCCTGATTGGTTCTCCTTGGTATCTGAATTATTTCTTTTTGGATTCTTGTAGGATTTTTTCCTTAGCTTGAAAGCTTTGGAATTTCAAAATTGCATTCCTGAGATTTTTCTTTTGGTGATTTAGTGTAGAGCAGTGGTTCTCAACCTTTCTAATGCCGTGACCCCACAAGACAGTTCTTCATCTTTCAGTGACCCAAAACCAAAAAAAATTATTTTGGTGACTTCTTCAAAACTGTAATTTTTCTACAGTTATGATTCAGAATGTAAATATCTGATATGCATTATGTATTCTCATTGCTACAAATTGAGAGGTTGAAAACCACTGGTGTAGAGGGTGTTCTATGAACTCTTTCATTGCCAATTTCCCCCCTTGTTCTAGAACCTCAGGGCAGTTTTCTTGGATGATATATTGTATCATGGTGTCAAGATTCCTGTTTATTTCTGACTTTTCAGGTAGACCAATGATTCTCAGATTGTCTCTCCTTCCTCCTTTTTCCTGACTTTGTCAGTGAGAATTTTGTTTTCTTCTAATTTCTTAGTATTTTGTGTTTGCTTTATTAATTCTGGCTGTTTTACAAGACCTTTGTCTTCCAGTTGCCTAATTCTGGTCTTTAAAGACTGGTTTTCCTTTTCAGTTTGGTCTATATTGCTGTTTGAGGCTTCCAGCTCTTTCTCCAATTGGGAGTTTTTGTCCCTTAGATTGTTGTATTCTCTTTGCATTTTTCCCCATTTTTCCTTCCAGAAGGCTTCCATCTTATTAATAACCTCCAATTTAAATTCTTCAAGAGCTTGTGGACAATTTCCATTTCTTTTGGAAGGTTTTGGAGCATTTATTTGGGTTTCCTCTTCTGCTATTTCCTATGTAGTCTGTATTTTCCTCTGTAAAAATGTATCCAAAGTCAACTCCTTCTTCTTGCTTTTCTTAGTGTTGGGAACTTGTTCCTGGGCACTGTTTGCCATCTCTATGGTTTTTCCTTCCCTTTCCAGTCAGAAATCTGAGTGAGGAGGGTTGGCTTTCTGTGTCTGTATCTAATGATCAAGACTTTTGCTGTGGCCAAGCTCTCAATTCTCCACAGCTGGGCTATCTTCTCAGGGAAGCCCAAGGTCTGCCCTCCCCTGCCTGCTTGCATTTCAGGTATTACTGCTCTCAGGGGTAAGTCCTTGGTGGTCTTAGTCAACTCCCAAGAGCTATAGGTGCCCCTTGCTCACTTCAGGGGTGCCCTTCACACACTCATTGATTATGGTGTGCTAGTTCTAAGAGCCCGAGTTCTGAGTTCCCTTTGCCCACCTGTTGGGGTTTTGGTTATTACTGCTCTCAGGGGTAAGTCCTTGGTGGTCTTAGTCAGCTCCCAAGACCAGAGATGCCAGTTACTCATTCCTAGTGTGCCCCTCCCTCACTTGTTGGTTCTGGAAAGCGCTGACTTTAACTCTGACTCTGTAGGTGTGGTGGAGGAGGGTAGATCACCTCATGTTTGGGTGGTAGATTTTTTGTTCCCTTATAGTGTGGAAATGCCTGAATCCCATGTACCTTCAGTGCTACACCCTACTGTAGAGTCCCTTGCTTCTTATGAGGATGGTTTTTTTGGATGTCTTTGGAGGTTGTCTGTATCATTGGGTCTGAGGAGGGGAAGTGATCCATGTCTAATCTGCCACCATGCCTACCCAGAAGTCCTCAGAAATTTTCTTTTACTAATACTAATTTAACTTTTTTTTAAGCCCTTACCTTCCATCTTAGAACCAATACTGAATATTGGTTCCAAGGCAGAAGACCAGTAAGGGATAGGCAATAGGGGGTTAAATGACTTGTCCAGGGTCACACAACTAGCAATTGTCTCAGGCCATATTTTAACTCAGGACTTCCCCTCTTTAGGTTTGGGTCTTAATCTACTGAGTCACCTAGCCACTTCAGTCCCCAACATGTTTAAACTCTTTTACATTTAGTGAGCTCTTTTTTTGTTGTTGAGGCACTTCATTCCATTGTTGGACTAGTTTCATTTTAAGAAATTTTTATTTATATGAAATCAAAGTTTGTCACCTTTAACTTCCACCTCTGGTTCTTTCCTCTGTCCTCTTTTCGCAAGATGCCTTTTATCTTTTTCATAACAGTCCTTGAAGTAAATAATCTCCCTAAATGGTTTCTGAGGCAGTGGGGATGAAATACCAAAGACATATACTGCAAGATTCTAGACTTAGAACTAGAAGAATCCTTTGAAACCATCTAGAAAATGACTTCATTTTTCAGTTGAGAAACCAAGTCCCAGAAATATTCATTGCTTTGCCCAAAGTCTCATATTTTCCAGAAACATAGCCCAGATTTGAATACTGATACTTTGACTACAAATCTAGCATTATTGCTATTGTACAATGTTTCCTCCTTTTTTGTATGAAAATAAAATAAGATAAGGTATTAGTGGATTGCAAGCTTACTATGAAGTGTGATATTAGAGTAAAAAAAACTAATACAATATTAGATTTAAAAGGAAACATAGTTTTGATTATTAGGTAAGTTATAGAACCACTCTTTTCTGCTTATGTTAAAATTTTGATCTTTTTAGGAAGAACTTTAATCCAATAGAGTCCAAAGGAGGGAAACCAAAATTTTGAAGTACCTTAAAATCATTCCATTGAAGAGTTGGTTGAAGTAGGCTCAGAAATAGTTAGGTAGGCAAAGAAAAAATATGATGGGACAGCATATGATTTCTTTCTTCAAATCAGTTGTTGTTCTTCATACTCAGAGAACCAAAATGACATCATGGGTATTATAATTTGAATTAAGCATAAATTTGATTTAAGTGAGGCATAGTTGCACAAAGTTGTCACCATCACTCTTTTCCAGAGTTACTGAAATTCAATGTCAAATCAAAAGTCAAGAAGATTGGTGATGCCTGAAATGCAGTGCATGACATTGGCATCTTCTGTCTAACCAAATTCTAAGCACTCCCTATCACCCATTTATGGACATTAGAGCAAATTGTTCTCATTGACCTATTCCACCAAGGGAAATATTAATGTGCATGGGATAGACAACCCCTTAACAAACTGGGTTTGAGTCCTATCAGTTACCATCACCCTGGTTTAGTCAGCCTGCTGAGATGATTTACAAGGATGGGACCACTGCTCATGCTACAACTTCTTGAAGCCATTGATGATAGATGGGTGGCAGGTGGAAACACAAAACAGAAAATAGCCCTAAAAATGCCTCAGCAAACCATCACAGAAGATGTTCCAGTATTTTCTGGACATGTTTAATCTTCAAGTAATTGACAATCTGTTATGTGGATGAAGAATTAAACATAATCTGCTTTCTAGAGGCATGGCATTTTATGGAAGTGGGGAAGACCTAGAACAATAAATGGAAACCATATAAGATTATAAAATTAAAGAGATACATTTTGGGGAAAAATTCCTGATAGTTAGAACTAAACAAAAAGGGGAAGGATTGCCTTTAGAAATTTCAACTTCCCAGTTAATGTGTGTATAGAGAGGATCCTTATTAAGGTGAGTGTTGGACTAACTGAAGTTTCTTCTAACTGAAATTCTGAGATTCTGTAGAGTATAAAAAAGCAAAAAACAAAAATGGAAGCGTGTAAACCTGTAATCCTATTTCTAACATAATTTATATAGCTTTTGTAAGGCATCAGATATTTAGTGTACTAATGATAGCTAATTAATTTTCCCAGTTACCTGGAAAGGGCTCGAACCACTTGAATACTTTGGGTGAAGGATAGATAATACTTACGTCTTAGTGATTTTACAATAAAAGCAGACAGAATCATCCAGAAAGAGAAAAGAGTAGATGGCAATGTTGCATCTTCAAATAAATGTCATTTTTAATTTAGATCCAGGGAAAAACTGCAAAAAGAGATTCTCTGTTTAAAAAATCATTAACTTGAATGTCCTCATGTTAGGAAATTGGAGGAAAATAAAAACAAAGATTAAAATGACTACTTTTTGGTGCTAAATAATCTTTTGCATTTTAGGACCAATAACACAATATTTTTATTGATTGTTAAATGTTCTAGGACCTTTCAGGATTTAATGTGAAAATCTAAATTTTGTAATTTAGGCTTAATTTTTCAAATCAGATGACTAATGCTGGAAATGTAAAGTGATGGCTAAAGTTACAGTAAACTTGATTTTTCCTACTCATCCTGCTCTATTTGGGTTATGGGCTTTATGAGGTCTCTAGAAAAATATTTTAAATCCATGTATATAGTTCCATTTACTTAACATTTTAAAACCCTTAATGAATTTTATTAGTAATGTTAAAGAAAACCAAATATCAATAGTTATTCATAGCATTCAGACTTCTTTAATTCTTTCTTTGAAAGTAAATTGCATCTTTCATCATCAGTCCTTTGGCATTGTTTTTCATCTTTATATTGCTGAGATAGCTGATAATAGCTAAGACATTTGCAGTTAACCATTATATAATATTGATATTAATATGTTCAATGTTCTCTTAATTCTACTAACTTCCCTCTGCATCTGTTCATGTAAAAGTTTCCAAGTTTTTTTTTTCTGAAAGCATCCTGTTCATCATTTCATATAGCACTTAGAGTATAGTAGTAGTCTCTCAGTAACCGAGGATGATGATTGTCTTTGTGCATTTTCATCTATGATAGATGAGTGTACACAAAAAACACTTGTGCATGAAGGAGATTTAAGTGGAAAAGTTGATGCACAGAGACAGTCCCACTCTCTCGGCGTTGGAAACCTGGGTCCAGTGGCACGAAAAGTCGTTACATCTGGAGACTTCCTCAGCTGCATTGGATGGCTCTGTTGTCTTTTGTGCTCCAACATGCCCTAGCACTTCACAGTGCTTTGCGGCGTCACCCTCTTAGTCGTTGAACCTTCTTATTGGTTTCTTCTTTCTGTTCGGCTGAAGCAGTCTTCACATGCTGGGTGAGCAAAGCCCTAGTTCACCAGGGGTCCACAACGACCCAATGGCTACCCTCACAAGGTTTAGCTGGCCTGTCGAAGCGGTTGCCCAGGGTGTGGCCGCTGCTGCAAGCTAACAGCTACTAAGAGCCACAAGTGAGAGCTGGGTGTCAGGTGGGGGTAAGAGGCTGGAGAGCTGCTCTAAGAGGGCATGACAAGCCCTCCATACCAGAGATACTACTCCTCCCTGAGCACCCCATACACCCCATATACTTAGAGTATATTCCATTCCAATCATATGACACAACTTATTTAGTTATTCTCCAACTAGTGGGCATCTCCTCAATTTCCAATATGTTTGCCATTAATGGTAGGATTTTTTAGATGAATGGATTTCCCAAGAAACTAGAATTCCAGGCCTGCTATTTATGCCAGTACATAAAAACATATGCTCACCCAGAAACCAAATGAATATTGCAAATTGAGTTAAGAATTTGTCAACGTCCATATTATTACTTAGCTGGCTCTGAAATATCACAAATAGAATTCTTGACATTTTCCTCAAATAATAATAATTATTAATAACTAATATTCAAAATAGTGCTTCCCAAGTGTCAGGTGCTATGTAAAATTCTTTATATTTATTACATATTTGATCTTCGTAACAACCATGGGAGGTATGTGCAAGTAAGGGCTGTTCGGATAGCCAATAAAAATACTTGGAACACAAAATATCACTGTCATCTGTTTCAGTAATAACTAATTATTATTATTACACATATATTCACTCAGGGTACATGATGTAGTTAGGGAATACTAGTACCTCTGGTGTGAGGGCTTGCTGAGCCCTTTTCAGGGATGCTCATTTACTTTTTCTTGTCTTTCACCCAACTCTCAATTATGAGTCCAAGAAGCTGTAGCATGCACAGCATCCACATTCCAGTAAAAAAAAAAAAGGCTTGGCAGATAGTCCAAACCAGGTTGAAGGTAAATGACAATGTTCAAACCCATAGGTGAGTTAGGGCTATGTCTACTTCAAGTACCCCCCTTTCCCTCCCACTCCCACAGAATGATGGACAAGAATAATTTGTTCCAAAGTCCATAAAGACAACTGAAGCAGGTCCTATTGTACACATACAGCTTACTCAGACATTGAAGATGTTAAGGTTATCCACCACATCCCAGGCCATCACTAGTTGTCTTGACTTTTGTCTTGACTACAATGATTCTGGAAGTGAGAGTGAGAATAATAATTTTGTCCTCTGCCTCACTTAAATACAACTCATGAACCAGTCAAGATATTGCCTTCGGATGTCATAGGTCCTCTTAAAAAACAAACAAATAGATTGCAATAGTACAATAATACTGCATGTAATTCATAGATAAATAAATATGCAAATATTACAGAACACCTGTTCAATTTTTTAAGTGGTAGAGGTATGTAATAATCAAAAAGCTTAGAATCTATCAATATGGTTGCATGACCTTGAACAAGTCCCTTAAATTCTTTTGGGCTTCATTTTTCTTACTTATAAAATGAGGTAGTTGGACTTGAAAGGACGACTAAAGTCCTTTCTAAATCCATAATTTCATATCCAGTGTTTTTCTCACTACTTTATGTCTACTCTTAGGCGAATCATTTGGTCATCCTTAATTTTATTTTCTTTATATTTAAAATGAGTAAACCAGTACAATTTTTTCCAAGGTCTTTTTCTAATGATGTCTTACAATACAGTCATTAGGTGATTCTCAATTACTCATATTAATAAAGAGAGGACATGACAGAGATCATACTAAATAGCAAATAATAACTTTCTTATATATAGCTTTCAATGTTAATTTTTTTCAGTTGATTAACCTTCTCAATATTGTTGTACTTAAACTTATATTAACATGAATTTGCATTTTCTGAGAAAGTTATATCTGGGCAGCAAGGAAAGATGGCCCACTACTTAAAGGATTATTATGAATAATCCAAATTCAGGTAATTGAGTTTTCACTGCTTTTGAGAATATAATCTTTATTGGAATAATATCTACAGATATATATGCATATATATACATATATATATTTGCATTCCTCTAAAAAGAATCTTGTACTATGTTGCCAGATTTTGATGAAAATAATTAATTCACTGAATCTATAATCTTATCAATGTGGTTTCACTTTTCACTGGACAGTTAAGTGGCTGAGTGGATGGAGCACCAGGCTTGGAGTCAGGAAGAATCATCTTCCTGAGTTTAAATCAAGCATTATAAACACTTACTAGTTGTGTAACCTTGGGTAACTTAACCCTATTTGCCTTAGTTCCTCATCTGTAAAATGAGCTAGATAAAGAAATGAAAAACCACTCCATTATCTTTGCAAACAAACAAAAACAAAACAAAAAAGAATGGAGTCATAAAGATTCAGATGCTACTGAAATGACTCAACAAAAAGAACAAGAATGACTTTTTCAGGTGAAGATAAGAATCCACTTTCATCTAACTCTGCACAATTATTTCATCTATAATTACATAGAAGGGTTATCCAAATACTTTCCTTTATTGTCTTAAGTGATTCAATAACTCCAATAGCAGAGCCACAATTAGTATAGAAAAATGAAGCTTTGTTCCAGAGTACTAAAATCTTAAGGAATGGGTGCAAATTTATTTTTAATTTTATAATATTTTATTTGATCGTTTCCAAGCATTATTCATTAAAGACAAAGATCATTTTCTTTTCCTCCTCCCCCACCCCCAGTAGCCGACGCATGATTCCACTGGGTATCACATATGTCTTGATTCGAACCCATTGACATGATGTTAGTATTTGCATTAGAGTGTTCATTTAGAGTCTCTCCTCTGTCATGTCCCCTCAACTGCTGTAGTCAGGCAGTTGCTTTTCCTCGGTGTTTCTACTCCCACAGTTTATCCTCTGCTTATGGATAGTGTTTTTTCTCCTAGGTCCCTGCAGATTGTTCAGGGACATTACACCGCCACTAATGGAGAAGTCCATTACGTTCGATTATACCACAGTGTATTAGTCTCTGTGTACAATGTTCTCCTGGTCCTGCTCCTTTCGCTCTGCATCACTTCCTGGAGGTTGTTCCAGTCTCCATGGAATTCCTCCACTTTATTATTCCTTTTAGCACAATAGTATTCCATCCCCAACATATACCACAATTTGCTTAGCCATTCCCCAATTGATGGGCATCCCCTTGTTTTCCAATTTTTGGCCAAAACAAAGAGTGCAGCTATGAATATTTTGGGTGCAAATTTTTAAAGGAATAATTTTATAAGATTGTTTAATTTTTTAAATTACATACCCATTCTCACAGTATTTTTATTTCTTCACTGGCATAGAGGCAACTTAACTTAGGGCTTAGTGAGCAAGAATGATTTGTTAAACTTGAAAGTTAACAGATGGCAGGCTTAATCTTTCCAGTATGCCTCATACAAGGTTGGCTCTTCTTCCAAGGGTGGTTTTCTCAGAAGTGGCTTTACAATAACAGTAGGGTTTCATGTTCTCTCCAATATGGGACATGATTTTGGGTCTCCTCCTTCACTGAATACTAAGTACATTTTGTGGTTGTCACTGTTGTTTTGTCTCATGAATTGCAATGCTGACTTGAAGACTCTCATGCTACTTGCATTTGACATAAAATTATCAGTTATGATTATATTGGCTACTTTTAAAAAAATATCCATCATTTGACAAAATTTTCAAAAAGGTAGTAAAAATATAAGGAGAATTCAATTATTTGAGGCAACAATATGGTATTTTAGTTTCAAATTAAAAAATAAATGTAGATAATATATGGGGGAAATGTCTCTACTTTCGCTTAGGAGAAAGATATTACAAAGATAAGGGTAGCTATAATTCTCTCTAAATTCTTCTATCCTATTGAAGAACATTCTTTTTCCAAACAGCAGGAAACCCTGATTATTTTATTATTCCTTAACTTTTTCTTTCTGTTGGCAACCATTTTCAGAGTGATGGTATTAGCACAAAATGATGTTCTGTAGCTTTCTACAAATAATGCTGGGGAAGTCATTGACTACTGCTATTTACAACACTGTCAGTTCTTCATTCCAAAGGGGTCCTAATCTTCCAATCTGCCTTATATCGTTGTTATCTTTTCCTCTTCTCTACCTTCTTTGTCTTTATAGAAGGGGCTTGGGAACTAGACCAGGCTATAGTTACAGAAGAAGGAGTAAGGGGGTACAGTTTAAGAGTTAAATGAAGACAGCTCTAAATGAGAAAGAAGGGATTCTTCAGTGCTAAGGCAGAGGAGGAGGGAAATGATGGAAAAGTGGAAGCAAATGGGGGCAGAAAAGGGCCTGGACTAGAAGAGGGGCAAAGTAGGAAGTTCCCAGGAAAGAATCTGGAAGGGATTTTCCTGGGCAACATGAGTAGACATTAGGGTCTGTTTTAATTGTTCATGGATGAAAATTATGATAAAGAAAGAAAAAGAAAAGGATGAACCCTTAATAGAAGTCCTGTCGTTCCTCCTTGCAAGTTTTGGGGACACATACTGACCAAGTTCATAGTTCATGTATCTTGTTTTGAACACCTGCACAAAGAAAGAAACAATGATGGGATGGTAGAGAAGCCAGCCTCTCTCCCCAAAGGCTGATTTGAAATGACATATAAGGTCATTAGTCATGAAGTGGGTGTTTAAGATATAATCTTTGATGAAATCAAAGGTTACTGGCTTAAAGTAGTGGATTGAAACTGGCAACAATCACATTCAATAGAACTCCAATCTCTCTATCACATGTGATCTGATACACATTCATGTCTACTAATATTTCTGGTTGCATCCTTCATGAACCTAGCTCTTAAGGGGGCACATTCACCCCATCTGCAGCCTACCAAGAAATGACTCCAAACATCTATATGCTCAGATACTCCATTGTTGTAGAACTGTTTGACAAAGTCATAAAGGTCAATGGGGATAGAGGGCTCTGCCAATAGACTAACAAATAATTCAGTCTTCACCATGATTAGAATGGTGTCCATCTTACCCTTGTTTATTTTTTCATTGTTCTTTTTTCCAGCTCACATGTGGTTACACTTTTAAATAATTTTTCTGACATTTTTGTTAAATATTATTTCCTTCTTTTCTACTCCTTCCTCCCAAAGATGACAGTTAATGTAATATAGGTTGTACATGTGTGATCACATAATTAATATTTCCATGTTCATCATCTTTTTGAAAGAAGACATATCACTTATACTAGAGAAAAATTCATAGAAGAAATAAAGACAAAAATGTTTGTCATTTTTTTTCTATAGCAGTGAATAGTCTTTTTTTCATCATGAATCTCTTTTGTTGTTATGGATCTTGGAACTGATGATGATGTCATTCAGATTAATCATCATACAGTATTTCCATCAGACCTTTGTACTGGACAGTGTTAGAAGAAGCTTACATGGCTTCCTGAATCTCTTCTTATATTGGTAGCTGGACCAAGTAGTGGTATCTGTCCCCAAAAACTTCATGCTTCCTTTTGACAAAAGGAATTCTTTAATTTCTTTAATTTAATAGGGGACCTGGAGGTCCTCTTACCATAGAAATATGTAGGGATTAACCATCCCACAGTGTCAGGAAGTAGGAACTGGTGAGCTCCCTTGCTGAGGCAGTTTCACTTGCAGGCTATCAGTTCCTGACAGTTGTTCAGTGAGTTGTGGACAGTTAAGGCCGGCAGTTGCAGGGAAGTGGGCTGCTGGGTGTGAATTGTGGGTTGTCATTTAGTTATATAAAGGTGGGCCTGAACTAATTGAGGGGGCTTTGGGCTTTATCTCAGAAAAGAATCTTTTGCTTCTGGACCTTGAGGGAGCAGGAGTCTGTCTCTGAGGCAAAGGGCAACTGGCAGTTGAAGGACAAACTTTATTTAAGGAGGTCGTGGGTGGTGGCTTTTTATTTATTCATGTAGAGAGTGATTAGTGAATCAGTTTTAGTTTGAGTAGGTTAGATTAGGTCTGGTCTGGCCATGAAGAAGAACGTGTCCTTGAAGACAAAGTATGTTTTTTAGAAATTTTAGGAAGTTATTTGGGAATTTTAGTTTACTTATAAGGTATATGATTAATAATCTCTCTTTCCTCTTTTCCATCTTTCCCTCCTTTACTATATATATTTTTTACTATCTCTATTTGAATTGAACTAAATTATTAATTATTAAAAGCTGCTAGTAGTTTTCTTTTCTCTGGCTTAAACAAATAATATTAATTTACAACTCTACTATATTCTCATTAAATTTTAATTATTAAAAGCTGCTCTCTTATTTTGTCAAAACCCCTATTTTAACCCTTATACTTTAGGAATCATATCTTTCATGTAAGCTTGAATCAATTCATGATGTTATGTTAGTTTTTAGCTACCTATCTGGAAGCAGAGGAGGAACAGAAATATGGCTCTAATGTAAGATAAAATAGAGAAACTGCTGGATTTTTGCCTTAGAGGATTTCATTATCTCTGCACATCTGTCATGGTTCTGTAAAAAATATTCTTTATAAAGTAGCATATGCCTCTGTAGCCCACCTTCCCTTGATTTTTCCAAAGCAAATATTTGTGAAACTGAATGTCTAACAGTTATAGTATCTCTCTGGGACCACAGAAAATATCACTAGGAAAAGGAGCATGGGGCAGGGAAGAGCAACAGGATTGTGACAACATCCATGGAATTTGGGAGTTGACTGCATTGAGGGTCAATGTCCATCCAGGGTGTTCTCTAACACATACTTTTTTTTTCCCATCTCAATTTCAAGAAAGGAAATTAACTGGCAAGTACTCATTCTGATTTTAGTAGGTTTTTACTTAGCCTTGTTTTCTATTTTTTTCATAATTTCATACCATATTATGCAAAAGATCTTTGCTTTACTGCAATGATATTCTGAGAGAACTAATGATGAAACTCACTACAGAAGTGGGAGACTATGACTTTTGGATATGGCATTTGCTTCCAGGAGCATTCATTGTTTCTGCTATTACTCATATGTTTTTTGTTTGTTTTTTTTTTTATTTAGTTTTCATATAAATGAGGGTTCAGTGAGGTTGGCAGTGATGATTAAGAGGAACTTATTGCGGTATAAAAAGTCCTTGCAAAGAAGTCCTACCCTACCTAGGTTGAGTAGTAATTGTCTAGGGATAAAATGATTAAATGAAGTTCTTTAAAGTGTGTATAATGTCAAAAATGTCTCATAAATTTCATTCTTTTTATGTTTTATAACTTTTCTTCCCCACTCTTTTTAGAAGCTGAAATTATTAATCAAAACTAAATTGATAGTATCCTTTTAATTTCTGATACATTCTATGAATGTGCCTGAATTCTGGTCCATATAATTCAGGTGTAATTGTTTCTTTTAGAATTAGCTACTGCAATGCCTGCTTTTAGAATGAGATTACTTTTCCCAAGCAAATTATTATAGAGCTATGTCCATCCTAATAAAAGTTTCACAGGCATTGTCCTACTGTAAAAAAATATTCAACACGATTCTCTTGGACTTTTTTGCTTTTCCCGAAATCTTTTTCCAATTCTCAAAGAAAATTATGAGATGCTAAAGATTTCTGAGCAAGATCTTTGGTCAAAATTAACCACTGGACCCTTCAGGACACCCTTGAGCCATTTTTAATAAAATATATACAAGAGATGAAGCAGGAAGCAGTGAAACTGGTGAGATTTCTGGGGCCACAGAATGCTAACTTCTTTGATTTTCTTGAAATTCCAGACACAAAGTAATTCCATTTTCATTGTCAGATGTTGCCCTGTGGCTTGTATTAGAAATGTCACTGTGCTGGAGCACTTTGAATGCCTTACACATGTATACAATATAGGTTTAATTCCTCAGGTTAGAGTTCTAGGATTCTTCTTTGTAACACTAACAACCTGTGGACAGGAGCACTAAACTTAAAAAAAATCTTAGTTTGTCAATTTGCCTATTGTACTCAGAGAAGAAATGTGACTCAAATTATATATTCTTCTAATTCTATTAATCTGAAGCATAATTTAATCATTTTATTCATTGAAACCCGAATATATGAGGCATCACATATTTTCATATTAAAATGAATATATATATATATATATATATATATATTAGCACTTAACATAGTTCTTTTATATTGGTTTAGTCATTTCAGTCATGTCTTTTGTGATCCTTTGTGAACCCATTTGGGGTTTTATTGGCAAAGGTACTGGAGTAGTTTGCTATTTCCTTCTCCAACTCATATTAGAGAAGAGAAAACTGAGGTAAACAAAATAAAATTACTTGCCCAGGGTCACACAGCTAGTAAATGTCTGAGTCTGATTTTGAATGCATGAATATAAGTCTTTCTGACTCAAAGTCCAGGACTCTAGCTACTGTATCACCTAGTTTCCTTAGCACTGAGTATAGTGCCTGTTAATTAGTAAATGCTTAATAAATATGTATTCATTGATTGAAATTTTCATGTTTGGGTGTGTGTACAGAGTATAAAGGGTGTCAAACTTGATTAGACATTAAAGAAGCCAAGGTCACTGACTACATTCTAAGTCATCACCAGTCTTCTTCATTTTGTCTTGTCACCAAATGTCAGTAACTAAAAGTGAGAGTAAGGCTGGCAGCTTTGGGCTACTCTGCCTCACTTCAATTTATACATAAGTCAAAAAGCATCAAAAGTGATGTTATTTTGGTCTTTATCAAGTACAAAGAACAATATAGGTATGCATACATCTAAAAACACATACATGTATACCTGAGCTTACTATGGATTATTATAGATAGATAGATAGATAGATAGATAGATAGATAGATAGATAGATAGATAGATAGATAGACTTCCCCAGGGTCACATACTTAGTAGTTGTCTTGAACCTGGATTTGAATTCCTGACTTCAGTCCCAGTGTCTATCCATGGAAATTGAAAGTGGCATCAATGGCAGAAAAAACCCAACCTGTCCTCTATTATATTGATGAAGTGAAACCAAGAATAATTCAGTGACTTGTCCAGGCTCACAGGGATAACAAATGGTATAAATAAGATTTCATATTAGGTCCTCAGAGTCTGGGTCTAATGTTTTGCCTATTATATCAGGTTGCTTTGCCTTTAAAAAACTTAAAATAACTTGTTATATTAAAGAAAATGAATGTGAATAACTAAATAAGAGAGAGTTTCATTATTTAGTAAGTGGGACAGGTATCTCTTATATAACAAATCAACTTATTTAATTCCTATTTTCCTTTTTAAAAAATATAGGAAGATGAAAACTAAATTTTTTTAGGAAATTAAAGATAAATGATAAATATATTATCTTTCTTGATAACTACACAGACATATATATTTCCTCTTTATAGTATTAATAGTATGAGATATTTTTAAACATTATTTTATTTGGTCATTAGCATACATTATTCACTGGAAACAAAGATCATTTTCTTTTCCTCCCCTCCCCCCCTCCCACCACCTTTCCCTCTCCCATAGCCGACACACAATTCCACTGGTTATCACATGTGTTCTTGACTAGAACCCATTTCTCTGTTGTTGGAATTTGCATTGGGGTGTTCATTTAGAGTCTCTCCTCAGTCATATCCCCTCCAACACCTGTAGTCAAGCAGTTGCTTTTCATTGGTGTTTTTAATCCCACAGTTTATCCTCTGCTTGTGGACAGTGTTTTTTAGATCCCTGCAGATTGTTCAGGGACATTGCATTGACGCTAATGGAGAAGTCCATCACCTTCGATTGTACCACAATGTATCAGTCTCTGTGTACAATGTTTTTTTGGTTCTGCTCCTTTCGCTCTGCATCAATTCCTGGAGGATGTTCCAGTCTCCATGGAATTCCTCTACTTTATTATTCCTTTTAGCACAATAGTATTCCATCACCAAAATATACCACAATTTGTTCAGCCATTCCCCAATTGACGGGCATCCCCTCGTTTTCCAATTTTTGGCCACCACAAAGAGTGCAGCTATGAATATTCTTGTACAAGTCTTTTTCCTTATTATCTCTTTGGGGTACAAACCCAGCAGTGCTATAGCTGGATCAAAGGGCAGACAGTCTTTTATCCCCCTTTGGGCATAGTTCCAAATTGCCCTCCAGAATGGTTGGATTAATTTACAACTCTCTGATTATAAGAGATGTAGAGCACTTTTTCATGTGCTTATTAATAGTTTTGATTTCTTTGGCTGCAAACTGCCTGTTCATGTCCCTTGCCCATTTGTCAATTGGAGAATGGCTTGATTTTTTGTACAATTGATTTAGTTCTTTATAAATTTGAGTAATTAAACCTTTGTCAGAGGTTTTTATGAAGATTGTTTCCCAATTTGTTGCTACCCTTCTGATTTTGGTTACATTGGTTTTGTTTGCACAAAAACTTTTTAATTTGATGTAATCCAGATTATTTATTTTGCATTTTGTAACTCTTTCTAATTCTTGCTTGGTTTTGAAGTCTTTCCCTTCCCAAAGGTCTGACATGTATACTATTCTGTGTTCGCCTAATTTTCTTATAGTTTCCTTCTTTATGTTCAAGTCATTCACCCATTTTGAATTTATCTTGGCGTAGGGTGTGAGGTGTTGATCTAAACCTAATCTTTCCAACACTGTCCTCCAATTTTCCCAACAGTTTTTATGAAATAGTGGATTTTTGTCCCAAAAGCTGGGATCTTTGGGTTTGTCATATACTGTCTTGCTGAGGTTGCTTGCCCCCAATCTATTCCACTGATCCTCCTTTCTGTCATTTGGCCAGTACCAAATTGTTTTGATGACCGCTGCTTTATAATATAGTCTGAGATCTGGGACTGCAAGACCCCCTTCCTTTGTATTTTTTTTTCATGATTTCCCTGGATAGCCTTGATTTTTTGTTCTTCCAAATGAACTTTGTTATGGTTTTTTCTAAATCACTAAAATAAATTTTTGGAAGTTCCATGGGTATGGCACTAAATAGATAGATGAGTTTGGGTAGGATGGTCATTTTTATTATATTGGCTCGTCCTACCCATGAACAGTTAATGTTCTTCCAATTTGTTCAAGTCTAGATTTAGTTGTGTGGAAAGTGTTTTGTAGTTGTGTTCATATAGATCCTGTGTTTTTCTCAGGAGATAGATTCCTAAGTATTTTATTTTGTCTAGGGTAATTTTGAATGGGATTTCTCTTTCTAGTTCTTGCTGTTGAGCTGTGTTGGAATTATATAGAAATGCTGATGACTTATGTGGGTTTATTTTGTATCCTGCAACTTTGCTAAAGTTGTTGATTATTTCGATTAACTTTTTGGTTGAATCTCTTGGATTCTTTAAGTAGACAATCATGTCATCTGCAAAGAGTGATAATTTGGTCTCCTCCTTGCATATTTTAATGCTTTCAATGTCTTTTTCTTCTGCAATTGCTACTGCTAGTGTTTCTAATACAATATCAAATAATAGAGGTGATAATGGTCATCCTTGTTTCACTCCTAATCTTAATGGGAATGGATTTAGTTTATCCCCATTGCAGATGATATTAGTTGATGGTTTTAGATATATACTGTTTATTATTTTTAGGAATGACCCTTCTATTCCTATGCTTTCTACTGTTTTTAGTAGGAATGGGTGTTGTATTTTATCAAAGGCTTTTTCTGCATCTATTGAGATAATCATGTGGTTCTTGTTGGTTTGCTTGTTGATGTGGTCAATTATGTGGATAGTTTTCCTAATGTTGAACCAGCCCTGCATCCCTGGTATAAATCCTACTTGATCATGATGGATGACCCTTCTGATCACTTTCTGTAGTCTTTTTGCTAGTATCCTATTTAAGATTTTTGCATCTATATTCATTAGGTAGATTGGTCTATAATTTTCTTTCTCTGTTTTTGACCTGCCTGGTTTTGGAATTAGTACCATGTTTGTATCATAAAAGGAGTTTGGTAGAACTCCCTCTTTGCTTATTATGTCAAATAGTTTGTATAGTATTGGGATTAACTGTTCTCTGAATGTTTGACAGAATTCACTGGTGAATCCATCAGGCCCTGGGGATTTTTTCTTAGGAAGTTCTTTGATGGCCTGTTGGATTTCTTTTTCTGATATGGGATTATTTAAGAAAACTATTTCTTCTTCTGTTAGTCTAGGCAATTTATATTTTTGTAAATATTCCTCCATATCACCTAGGTTGGTATATTTATTGCCATATAGTTGGGCAAAGTAGTTTTTAATGATTGCCTTAATTTCCTCTTCATTGGAGGTGAGATCCCCCTTTTCATCCTTGATGCTGTTAATTTGCCTTTCTTCTTTCCTTTTTTTTAATTAGATTAACCAGTACTTTGTCTATATTGTCTGTTTTTTCAAAGTACCAGCTTCTAGTCTTGTTTATTAGCTCAATAGTTCTGTCACTTTCGATTTTATTAATTTCTCCCTTAATTTTTAGGATCGCTAGTATAGTTTTCTTCTGGGGTTTTTTAATTTGTTCCTTCTCAAGTTTTTTGATTTGCATTTCCAATTCCTTGATCTCTGTCCTCCATAATTTGTTAATATATGCACTCAGGGATATGAATTTTCCTCTAAGTACTGCCTTGGCTGCATCCCATAAGGTTTGAAAGGATGTTTCTCCGTTGTCATTTTCTTCAACGAAATTATTAATTGTTTCTATGAATTCTTCTCTAACTATCTGATTTTGGAGTATCATATTATTTAATTTCCAATTAATTTTTGATTTGGCTCTCCATGTACCCTTGCCGATCAATATTTTTATTGCCTTGTGATCTGAAATGGCTGCATTTATTATTTCTGCTTTTCTGCATTTGAGTGCCATGTTTCTATGACCTAGTGTATGATCTTTTTTTGTGAATGTGCCATGTGGTGCTGAAAAGAAGGTGTATTCCTTTTTGTCCCTATTTATTTTTCTCCATATGTCTATTAACTCTAATTTTCTAAGATTTCATTCACCTCTTTTACCTCTTTCTTGTTTATTTTTTGGTTTGATTTATCTAAATTTGATAGTGGTTGGTTCAAGTCTCCCACTAATATGGTTTTACTGTCTATTTCCTCCTTCAATTCTCCTAGTTTCTCTATTAAAGATTTGGATGCTATACCATTTGGTGCATACATGTTGATTAATGATATTTCCTCATTGTCTATACTCCCTTTTAGCAGAATATATTTACCTTCCCTATCCCTTTTGATCATGTCTATTTTTTTTGGCTTTATCAGATATCATGATTGCAACTCCTGCCTTCTTTCTATCAGTTGAGGCCCCAAAGGTCTTACTCCAACCTTTAATTCTAACCTTGTGAGTGTCAACCCATCTCATATGTGTTTCTTGAAGACAACATATGGTAGGGTTTTGGGTTCTAATCCACTCTGATATTTGTCTACGTTTTATGAGTGAGTTCATCCCATTCACATTCGAAGTTATGATTGTCATTTGTGGATTCGCTGGCATTTTGATATCTTCCCCTAGTTCTGACCTTTCTTCTTTAACTATTTCCTTTTGAACCAGTGATTTACTTTAGGTCAGTCCCCCTAGTCCTCTCCCTTGAGATGCTTCCTTTTCTAGCCCCTCCATTTTTATTCTCCCTTCCCCTCCCCCCTCTCCTTCCCTCCCTTTTTATACTCCCTCCCCCCTCCACTTCCTTAATTTTCCTTTCTTTCTTGCCTTAATGTATAAGATAGAATTCAGGATCCCACTGGATCTAGATGTTCTTCCCTCTCAGATTTGATTTCACTGAGAGTAAGGTTTAAGTAATTCCTTTTCACGCTCTCTTCCTCTCCTTCTCATATGAGAGTTCTTCCCCTCCCCTTCCCATGTGTATCTTTATATGGGAAAGATTATTCTATTGATTCCCCCCCTATTTCTTGAAGTTAATCTTAGTAGTATCGCGGTTCCCCCCCTCCCTTTTCCTTTCTTTGCTCCCACTTTCCCCAAATCTTCTTAATGCCCCAATCTTTCCCTATGCATGTTCCTTCTAACTACTCTTATGATGCTACAATTTATGAGAGTTACACAAAACATTTTCCCCAGATATTTATATATATAATTTGATGCAAATGTAGTCCTTATAGAAGAGAGTTTGACTTAAAGAAAAAGATAAGATTTATCTCCTTTTCCCTTTCTTTCATATTTACCTTTACATGTTTTTCTTGCTTTCTGTGCTTGGATATCAAATTTTCCACTAAGTTCTGGTCTTTTCTTAGCAAATGCTTGGAAATCTTCTATTTTGTTGAATGCCCATACTTTCCCCTGGAAGTATATAGTCAGTTTTGCTGTGTAGTTGATTCTTGGTTGGAGACCCAGCTCTCTTGCCTTTCTAAATATCGTGTTCCATGCTTTGCGGTCTCTTAGTGTGTTAGCCGCTAAGTCGTGTGTGATCCTAATGGGAGCCCCCTTATATCTGAAGCTCCTCTTCTTGGCTTCTTGTAAAATTTTCTCCTTTTCTTGGAAGCTCTTGAATTTGGCAATTACATTCCTAGGGGTTGTCTTTTGGGGATTTAGTATAGAGGGTGATCTATGAATCCTTTCTATTTCTATTTTGCCCCCTTGCTCCAGAACATGGGGGCAATTTTCTTTTATAATCTCCTGTAGAATAATATAGAGTTTATTGTTTATCTCTGGTTTTTCTGGGAGACCGATAATTCGGAGGTTTTCTCTCCTCCCTCTGTTTTCCAGATCTGTGACCTTCTCAGTGAGATATTTTATGTTTTCTTCTAATTCATTAATTTTTTGGGTTTGCTTTATTGATTCTTGCTGTTTTATCATCTCACTTTCCTCGAGTTGCTTGATTCTGGTCTTTAGGGACTGGTTTTGCTTTTCAGCTTTGTCTGCCCTTCTATTGGATGCTTTGAGTTCTTTTTCCAATTGAGCAGTCTAATCTGTCAGACTGTTGATCTCTTTCTCCCATTTTTTCTTTCCAGGTTTCCATCTTTTGGATAAGTTCCAGTTTGATATCTTCCAGAGCTTGTTGATAGTTTCCATTTTGGGAGGCATGTTCTGATTTTTTTGGGGTTTCCTCCTCATTCTCCTCTTTTCCTTGGGTACTTCCACCATAAAAGTTTTCAATAGTCACTTTTTTCCCTTTCTTCCCTGGAGGCTTGATTTTGGGCCATGTGAGCCATCCCTTTGGTGGTTTTATTCCCATTTCCTTTTTGGTCTGGGGTCTTGGTTATATGGGTGGTTTTTCTGTGAATTTAGGTTGCTTCAGACTAGTTCTTCCCAGCCTCCGAGGTTTCTTAGAGAGCTGGGCCCCTGATCACATCCACTGTGCCCAGGTGTTCAGCTCCGCCTAGATAATCAGTGTGTGGTCTGCCCCTGGTGTTTAGGTCCTCGGAGATGTTCAGCGCAGCCGCCCAAAGTACAGCTCCGCTGACCCCCATGCTCAGCGCCGGGTTCTCCAGTGAAACCGCCCTGAGACATTTTTTCCTGGCAGTCCCCAGATTCCAAGGACCTGGAGTGCCCCCCCCCCCAGACAGAGACGTTCCCCACTCACTCGCTGTCCCGGTGAGCGCTCAGGTAGCTCACTCTGGTTTGGTGGGGGAGGTGGGGTGGGGGAAGGGTGGCTCAGTTCACTTTTTTGTGCAAGCTTTCCTCCTTCTTATTATAGTGTGGAAATGTTCAAGCCCCATGTACCTTCACCTCTGTGGGATACTGGGGTGTCCTTCTGTTCCTCAAAAGGTGATTTTTATGCTCCTTTGATGTAGTCTGTTTTGTTCAGTGCCGGGGAGAGGAAGCGTGTGGCGTCTAGATTGCAGCCATGATTACCCGGAAGTACAAAATATGAGATATTTAAGACATGACATAAATGCCAATTTTCAGATGTGCTAAATTGAGGCACAGTTGACAAATATTTGTTGATTGGTGTATAATGGAAGTTACGTTGGAGGGCATAAATAAATATTTTGTATTTACCATGTGGACAATGACAATCTATTTGCAGAAATTAATAATAATGATAATATAATTAATATTATATCATGTCTACTATATGTCAGTCACTGTGCTAATCATTTTTTTAAAAGTAAGTTATTTTATTCTCACAACTATGGAAGATAGCTATTATTTTTACCCCCCAGTTTACAATTTAGAAACTTATGCAAACAGGTTAGTAACTTGCCCATGTCTAAGGCCATATTTGACTAGAAGGGAAAAATAATTTGAATACAGAGGTTGCACCAGAATATAAAAAGAACCATGGAGGCACTATTGTCAAGATGTTTGGGGAAAGGATTAAAAAGAGGGTAAGGACATTGGTAGTAAGGGTGATCAGGAAATTTTGATGTATTATTGTCAAGGGGATTGGGAAGATTAAAGTCACAGAAATGAGGAAATCTAAGGGAAGAATCAGCTAATTTGATTGAGGTGGAAGGTTTGTGTACTGAAGTAATTGTAAATAATTAATTTGATCAGGTTCACATAGACTTCTCAAGAAGTTAAACCCTTCTCTTACATTCAACTATTTTATCCTTTCATGTTGAATAGTATTCCGATGAGGGATCAGATTCCTCAAATTCTATTCATCATTCATTAAGATCCTAGTATTTAAGTAATGATAATTGAGTTTTAATAATAATAAACTGTTTTCTTTATGTTTTTTAGTTTAGAAAGTGCTTTACAATTCCTTAACATTAGGATCATAAAAGGTAGCATTCAAAGGGACATTAGAGATCATGAAATCTTATAACCTTGTTTTTCAGATGAGGGCCCCAAGAGTGTCTGCAATTTGTCTAAGATTATAGAATTAATAAGTGACTACAGAAAAAATTCAACTCAGCACGTCAAATGACATAATATTTAAATGATACTTAGCATAACTCATTTATGTATGTATATATGTATGGAAAATGCATATATATTATATATGCCTGAATACACATATATAGGTAGTATATATATATTGTATATATAGACACATAACTGTTTGTATATATACTATACATATACATACATGTGCATATGCATATATTTGTGCATGTGCATACATATATACTTTACTTAGGCTTTATATATCCTAATTAAGCCTAGCTAATAGTGATTTTTCTTTACTACTTTAAGATTTACAAAAAAGATTTCTTCACAAAATTCTCAATTGCTATTATCATTATTCCCATTTTGTAGGTTGGCATATGTATTGTCCCTGCAATTTATGTATATGTCCCAAAGATTGTTCTAAATATAGAATACTTGAAAGCTTTGATAGATATGTTGGAAATCTTATCCACACCTCCCCAAAGAAGACTTTGATTTCTGTCAGGAGGGAGATGGAGAAGGACCCACAAGGCTGACCCTACTGTCCTCCTCTGAGACAGAAGGGTGCTGGACTTAAACTCCATCTATTTTGTCCCCTTAAATATTATTAGTCTAGAAGAAAAAAATTTTTTTCTTTGGTTCAAGTGGCTTTCCTGGACACTGTAATGTTAGAAATTTTTAGGCTTCTGGGAGAGGTTATAATATTGTAATGGCTAAAATTGTGGCTACAGGATTTATGTAATATTGAACAATGGCCGCCAAGGAATTTACTTATGAAATTCCTAAAATGAAACACTCAAGTCAGAATGGAGTTTATGGAGGTTTAATCACAATGGGAGTAGGGAAAGGAGAGGGAGAGAAGGAGAGAAGAGAAAAGGGAAAGGGGCTACTCAACCTCTGACCAAGGCAGAGGGAGTTTTAGGCCCAAAGGCCCAGCTGGAAAGAATCAGTCCTTAACTCACGTGACTGATCTGAAGGAAAGCTGTCTGCGGGCGTCCTCCCTCTCCAAGCTCCTAACACCCACTCCCCTAGCTCTCTCCACAGGAAGTCAGCGAATTCCAAAGGCTGTTCCCTACCTCACTTCCTGTGTCTCACAAATCCAATGGTTGGCTCTAGCTTGGCTTAGGACAGCCCAGGTGGGTAGTTAGTTATTTCTGATTTGTCATTGACTAGCGCATGCCCGTGTAGTGTGGGTGTGCACAATTTTGGGGTGCTAGACCAAGATGGAGACTTTTAAAATTCACAACACTATCCCCCGAAGCTTAAGGAGTATCCAAAACTAATATCTCAAATGTTTCTTACACATACAAACACACACACAAAAAACCCCCAAACTATCATACATAATGAAAAACAAAAACAAAAACAAAACTCTTTTTTGCACAAGTAGATAGAAAAAAGATCAGAAAAGAAAACATAAATAATACATAGAATAAATTAGCTATCCCCTTAGAATTGAGAAAACTGGATTTTTATTTTGAAAGAGAGAGAGACAGAGAGAAAGACGGAGAGAGAGAGAGAGAGAGAGAGAGAGAGAGAGAGAGAGAGAGAGAGAGAGTGAGTTTAATTTCACCATTTCACCCAAGTGGAAATTATACAGTCTCTATGTAAGCAAATGCAAATTGGGAATCAGGGACATGTTGAAGGGCAGGCTTCTCTTTATATCTATTTCCTCCTAAATTCTTTTATCTCTCTGTTTCTCCTTCTGGCTGCCTCTGTCTATTTCTCTCTCTGCCTCTTTGTGTCTGTCAGGCTTGTATGAAATTACAGACCTTTCAAAGCCATGTTTGTATCATAAATACTAGGTAGACTATAAGTACTATGAATGTAGGAACTACACCTTTCTTAAATGATGTATCTTCCTGAACACTCAATATAGAATTTTACACAGTAGTCAGTTGATGCAAATTGCTGAATTTTGAAGTGAATTATACTTTTCACAGATGTTTAAATAAAAAAAAAACAGATGATGGAAATATACTAGTTACTATAATTTTTTACATTATTTTGGTTGAGACAAGTCATAACTTTTGTCATCACAGTTACCCCACTATTTTATTTTTAATACTTGTCTTCAGAAAACAGAGGGATTTATCACAGGAGAACTGAATAATTGTGTTTTCGTTAACACCTACTTCTTAGGATTGTTTTGGCGATAAAATGTGTTAATATTTAGAAAAAAAGAGAAAAAAAAACAGGTGAACACAGTGCCTAGAACATGGTAGGTGCTGCATAAATGCTTAATTCCCCTTTCCTTCCTTGGTTTCTTTTACCATCTGCAGGATAGGAAGAAACCAGATGTGTAAAATAACACTAATCTAATAATTTCTCCATAATGCACATGGTAATCCATGCAAAATGATCTCCAGGAAACTTCATTTTTCTGAACAAAGACCTTGTTTCCTCTTATCAAATATACAAGATCAGCAAACAATTTCAATGTAAAAATGACTTGTTATTTTTAGTAGTTTAATATCTGTCTGAGTGTCTCTCTAAAAAGGAGACAGGAACCAATGAAATACTTAAATAAAGTGGCTGATTTGTTTAAGCATAAAATGTATTGGGAGTGTTTCTTATTCAATAAAGATCTGAAGCCAAATGGATATTAGATTTCTGGCAAGGAATGTCTAACTTTATAATCCAGTAAGAAATTACTGGGAAGCATTTGTATAAATGCATGCTAACTTGACTACCATAGACCTATAACTTCTTGTTTGACCACGCATTTTTGCTATGAATTATTTAATTATTAATTTAATTATTTAATGTACTGTGAAGACAGGTAAAGTTGCATCTATAGCAGTCATCTTTAAATGGAATGGATCACCAGTGATCTGAACAGATTCAGTTCCCAACAGTTCAACAACAGTTTCAAAACTCAAACTTCATTTAAATGATTGGTATTAATTGAAGCTATAGATCCCAAACTAGCTGGTAAGGCAGGCACAAAATTAATCGCAGTTAAAAATGTGAATGAAATGCTGATGAGGAAAGCTGGCACGAAGCTTGACTAATAACATCAGAGATGCCTCAGCTCCATGACAAGTTATATTATTTGCTCTAATAATTAACAGCAGAAGTTTAAAAGCAGAAAGCCAAAGTAAAAAAAAAGAAAGAAAAAAGACAGAAAGAAAACAGGTTGCATGGAACAGATGTTGGGAAATCCGGAGGGGGGTGTGGTTTTGCATTGCAATAGTCTCCAACTATTAAATATTGAAAAGATTTGGGATTAACACTTTATATTCGGCACAATAACAGTGTCATTAAACTAATATTTTATTTGCTTAGTGATCTTTAATATTCTTTTCTTTCTCAAAACAAATTGCTTTATTGGATATGTATTTTCACTTAGAAGAACCAGAATCAGCAGTTGGGAAAAATATTCTTAATGGGCACATTTGTCCTGGATGCTAGAGTAGCATAACAGCGATTCCAAAAAATAGAAAGGAATAATGGCCCAAGTAGTTTGCAAAGTTGGAAGGGGGTTAATTAAAGTCAGTGGAGAATAAAGATAAGGCCAACAAAACAAAACAAAACAAACCAAAAACAATGTGAAAAATGTTAGAACTGTTGTTCAAATGGATTTCTTTGCATTTTCCTTAATAAGTTTTTTTTAACCCAAAGGGAGTTGCTAAAAGCAAAAAGCATGTTATGTAGAATATTATTCTTTGAGGTTTAACTAATATGTTCTAAATCTTTTCCATGGAAACATACTAAATACATTTCTATATTCCCTTGATTCTTCACAAAGGACTACAGGTCCAGGACAATAACCTTTGAAAGACTCTGAAAAAAGGAAACTTTTAGAAAGAATGTTGCTTGTTTTTTTCTTTTTTCTTTCTTCCTTCTCCAACCTCTCTTCACCCCAATTGTTTTCATAATAGCTAGACTAATTCATAGCTACACTAAGACTGTGCCTGCATGCCTGTATTTATCATTAGGCCTTCAATGGTGCCATTTTCTCAACTTTGCCAAGCTTATAATTGTCAGGTAGAACCATAAAGTTATCTTCATATTTTTTTGGTTCTAGTCTGTCTCACCAATAAGCTTTTCTATTCAGGTTTCTTTGATGATTGAGGGAAGTCAAGTTGGTAAGAAGAGTTCTATATAATCTTTACCACATGGAATTTTTTGAGACCAAATTACTTAGAAATTCAAAATTAGAAGGGACCTTGGATATGAAGAGGCAGAAATTTCAGAATCAGGATTTGGGTTCATATTCTACTTCTGATACTTACTTATGTGATTTGTGAGGTTAAACTTTGGGGGTGCAATTGATTCATCTGAAAAATTACTTTGGACTAGATAACACCTAATGACCAATTCAGCACAAAATCTATGATACCCTCATTCACTTGAGGGTCATCTTATATATTTCTTGGCCATCCTTTGAAATCATTGGATGCCAATGAAGTGAGTGAGCTGTATAACTATCTTTCCTTATTTTTGTTACATAAGTCTATTTATTCCTTAAGACATACATATTTCATTTGACCTCCTTTCTCTAATCTTCCATCACAGTGACAAACAAGTAGACAAAGATTTGTATTTCTTTACCTCCTACCAAAATTAGACTCTTTCCATACTAATAAAACCTGAAACATGTTTTTGTCCCAAATCACTCAATAACTTGACTTTTACAGTTATCTTTACAATCTAAGCTTTCAGAACATATTCTACAAATGATGAAATTGAATTGGAAGGTTAAATTTTCAAACAGAGGAGATGGAAGTTCCACACTTTACCTAGAATTTATAGATGCCTTGTCCTTTCCTTGATATGTAGATGTATTCTTTGATCAGCTTGCCTACTCTGTCCATTTCTCCATTTCTCTTAAAGTTCTTTGTGCTCAATAGTGGCACATTTGCCTGTGATTTCTCCCAGAAATTCCTCTCTACTTGTGAAGTTGGATAATGCCATTGCTAGTCTATCATTGCACTTTATTCTTTCATTGAGGGACTAGGCAAAGAAATAATTTGTACCTCTTATTCTCCCACCATTGAAACTGAAGAAAGCAACTACAGTATTACTTGTGTATGGGAAGAAACAATTACTGAGTCTATATGTGTAGTCAAGAAATGTGTAAGCTCCCCCTAGCTTTTAATTACCCACAGACAAAGGACAGTGTTCTCTCACTGATGCACAAGGGATTTACCAGCCTAGATTTCATTAGTGTTAATGGGGTGGGGGTATATGCATAAATCCTCTTCTCTTTTCCCTAAATGTCAGTGGTAGAATGAATGCCAAAAGGATCTCTGCTTTTTCTCTCCTTGATTGGTTTCATATGGAATACAAAAGCACATTTTGGGAGTGGGTCTCCCCCCCTTTTTACCACATACTGTAATCTTTGGCTTTATTCACACTCAGTGAGCCTGACTTTCTCTATAACTTTCCAGAGGGTGGTCAGACACAATCCACCAGACCCTACATTGCCCTACTCCCAAGCATTCGAAAACACAATTTTGTTCTTTCCTTATAATTTGGATAATATAACTCATTTTCCTGCACAAATAACAGAGAATTCACTGTAGAATCCAAAATTTCTCCTTCAAGATGTATTTCACTAATTGGCTCTGTATGAATTCAAGGATGTTTAACCCTCTTGTCCCACTCCCCCCAAACACACACAAACACACGCACATGCACACATACACACACACACACACATGCACATACACATACTCATACCAACAACAATCTTTCATGTCTTCCAGAAGTCCATGTAGAATTCTATGGACCTTCCTGGCCTAACTGTCCCTTCCTCTGAATTTTGCAATTGCCTTAATCTTGATTTATTCATCTAGTTCTCTTTCTGAGCTTTGATGTAAACAGACCTTCAATTCTTACCTTTATTAAACTTTTTTTGGTACGTCTAAATCCTTCATCAAAATCTTAAATCCTATAGTTAACAGAAAATGTTATTAGGCATTTCACTGTCTAGATTTTGAAAACAGTCACTAGGGCATTTTTTGTTCATAATTATAGTCTGAGATTGACTCTCTAATGTATTAAAAACATGGTTTTGTATTTCTAAGTAAAATGTAAGATATGTGAGGGAAAAGGGGGCAGTGAACTATATCTTATCCCTTTACACTCTTTATTTTATTGTGAAAATTATTGTTGTAGTTCTGTTTTTCAAGCCTAAGAATTCCCAAAATGTATAGTCCTTTATGTTTTGGGGTGAAACTCTGGGAGTCTGTGTGTATTTATATGACTGGGGTTGGTTTTTAGGAGACTTCTGGAAAAAAGAGAGGCACAGATTTTGAGAAAGTGCATGTATCAATCTTCAGTGAAAGAAATTCTGGGAGGAAGAGAGAGCTAACAACTCAGGGCAGAAGGTTGGGTGGCCTAAATTGTAAGGCTATATATATGGACTTTTTAAGAATCAAGCATTTAGTAGAGGTTTTGTGCTTCTCAGCTTTCTTTCTCAAATACTCTGAAAGATGAAACTATTGCTGGTGTAGTAGCTGCTGTAGAAAACAAAATAGCCACATATATACAAGAATAACTGTGATCACCAAAAGGTCATGTTTGTTAGGTGAGACAGTTCCCACTCAAAGATATTCTTTCCTCCCCAAGTTACCTAAACTGAGCTGGAGGGTACTGACTAATTGCTCCCTCTATATTATCTAAGGAAGAAGCCCCTGACTATTCCCTGAGGTCAGCAAATCTCTGGCTGCCATATCCCTAATCTGTGCTGACCAAAGTTCTCTCTCTTTTGAGAGTTTTAATTGTTATCCCCACCTCACATCTTTCTGTTCTAAAACTCATTATTCCTGATACATCAAAATAATTTAATTATTCAACTGTGATCATGTGATTATTTGGGGAATACTAGGGGTAGGGAAGTCTGGAATAAATACCATCCAATGGTTGACTTGGAAGCTGGCCTTGGGTGGGTAGGGAGGTCTCAGTTGAAGAACAACGGGCCTCTTATGGAAACATACCAATACCAAAGAGCCGCCTTTGATCAGAATTTGATCAGAATTATTTGATAAATTATCCAAAACTTAATCCCCCCCAGATTATATATATATATATATATATGCATATATATGTATACATACATATATATTATTACTTAATGAGTTCAATAATGAAGAAGCAGGTGATAGAAAAGCACGATATCACTCTGTGTTTTTTCCTGGTTTCCTATGCTTATTGTCTTTGACCCTGTTTCACATTGGAAGACTTGACCTACTTCTCTGTCTATGCACAATTCTACATACTATTACTATTCAGTTAAATATAATGGAAAGATCACTTGATTTTCAGTCAAGAAGGCCTATCTTTGAGCCTTAGTTCCAAGGGAGGTTTGTAATGATTAATCAGTCAATAGTCATTAAAAAAAAAAGACAGTCATGATCTTCAGAAATGCTAGGGATATGAAGAAAGGCCTCAAGGGACTCACAGCCTACTGGGGGAAATGATAAAATATAGGAAATATATAGGAAATAATTAACAGAAAGAAGGTGTTAAAATTAAAAGGCATATGGGATGAGATAATGGGATGATAGATACCTCATTCTGCTCCTAAATGTTTTTTTCATTGTCTTTAATTAGGCAATATGGTGCTCAGGTTTTCTATTATATATAATGGATAGATATGAATATATCCTTTCATTGGATTCCTGTGAGTCAAATCTTATTTAGCCACTTCTTCCATTACAGTAGTTGATACCTGTCCTTAGGAATATTCCTTGAATACTTAAGCTTTTCACTTGTGGTCCTTATAGTGGCAACAACCATAACATATACCAATGTATACAGTTCTAAGATATTTATTTGTTCATGGATAAATCAGAAACTATTTTCAAAAAATTATTCTGTTTTGTTATAGCTGATCTATTACTTGGAATCATGTCATCAAACTCTAAAGGTGATTTTAAGATTCCATTTCAAATAAATCAATGAACACTTATTAAGTATCTACTATGGAGATACAAAAAGCAGTGAAAAAAAAAGTTCCTTTCTACAATGAGTTTATAGTCTAATTGAGGAGTGGGAAGGACAAAATGCAAACAAATATTCACAAAACAAGCTCTCTATCTATATCATTTATAACTATATATATATCTATATCTCTATCTATCTATCTATCTATCTAGATAGATAGATAGATAGAAAGATAGATATTGTGAAGATTGGATTTGGCTTGGGGAAAGCCAGAGAACATGCCCAAAGCAGAGAGATGATGTGACTTATTCAAGGAATAGCCAAGAGGCCAGTGTCACTAGATAGGAGAATATGTCAGGTGTAAGAAAACTAAAAAAGATAGGAGAGGGCTAGGTTTTGAAGGATTTTGGATGCCAAACAGAACATTTTATATTTGATCCTGGAGGCAATAGGAAGTGAGTAGAGTTTATTGAGAAGGAAGTTGACATTATTGGACTTTAGCTTTAGAAAAATCACTTTAGAGGCTGAAAGGAGGATGGATGGGAGGAAGGATAGAATTGATGCAGGTAAACTACCTAGAAAGCTATTGTAATAGACCAGATGAGAGGTGTTGAGGGCTGACACTAGAGTGATGATAGAATCAGAAGAGAAAAGGGGGCATATTGGAGAGATATTGAAGAGGGAAAATCAATAGGTCTTGGCAACCGCTTGCATATGGGGATGAAAGATAATGAGGAATTTAAAGTGATTGCTAACTTGTAAGCACAAGGGACAGGAAAGAAGATGTTTCACTCTACAGTAAGAGAAAAGGAAGGTGGGCAGCATTAGGAGGGAAAGATAATGTGTTTTTTGGATATATGGAATTTAATGTCTATTGGACATACAGTTTGAGATTCTGTAAGACAGATGGAGAAGCAAGACTAGAAGTTCACACAGACACCAGGAACAAGATAGATAGATTTGAGAATCAGCAGAATAGAGATGGAAGTGAAATCCATGAGAGCTGATGAGCTCATCAAGTGAAGAAATATAAAGGGAGAAGAGAAGAGGGACCAAGACAGAACAGTGTGGGATATCTGTGGTATATATCTATGGCCATGATCTGAAGGAGGATCCAGAAAGGGAGATAGAGAAGGAAAGATCTCATACATAGCAGGAGAACCAGTAGAGAATGATGTCCTGCAAAACTAGAGACCAAAGCATATTAGGAAGGAGAAAATGATCAACAGGATCAAAGGGAGGAGAGAGATCAAGGAGAATAAGGATTAAGAAAAGACCTTTGGACTTGACAACTGAATGATCATTAATAACTAGAAAGAACAGTAATAATAGAATAATATCATGCATGTTTCCATCTCTTTTTCAAAAATGTGAGATACTAGCATTATTTTATCTATTATTTACTTACTAGGTTGCACTTGAAATCTGGGCTCAGTGAAAATTTTCAATGACTTTTGATTCTTTGATTTTTCCCTTTTGATATTTCAGTTACCCTTAAATTCTTTCTCTTACTTCATCTAATATGAATTTCATCTAATGTAAAATTATTATTAGTCCATACTGATTTACAGTAATAGAACTGAGGATATGATTGTCAAAAATTTTCTATAAATGAAAAGATTTAATTCCAGTTATATTAGAGAAAGATTTGGGCATATAATAGAAGGCAATGAGGCAATCCATTGGAATGCATGCTTGACCTTGTTCAGTAAGACCCTGTGTTCAAATCCTACCCAAGACACTTTGCTACATAAATTTGGGTGAATCATTTATCCTCTATCTAATTTAGTATCCTCATCTATAAAAGAAAACAATTGTACTTACCCCTCAGTGTCATCTTTCCCTCCTAATCCCACCCACCATATTATTTTTCTATTACTGTAGAGTGAAATACCTTCTTCCATGTCCCTTGGATTTACAAGCTAGGAGTCACCCTAAATTCCTCACTATTTCTCACCCTCGAAGGCAAGCCATTTCCAAGACCTGCTGATTTCCCCTCACCTATCATGAGGAGAGAATGAGATAATTTTAAAACACTTTGTAGACATTAAAGAACAATATAAACACTAGACATTATCTTAATTTCATTTCATAAACATTTATGGTTTGTAATCTGTTCTTAAGCATTTTCAACAGGTGGGGAATTAGTATCTCAATATTGACATTTCAATAGTATTTCAATTAATATATACTGATTTATCTTACATCTTTATTATACCAAAATACAAAAGGGTGTTACTTTTTCTGGTCTTCTTTTTGCCATATTGATTATTAGCTTTTAATAGAGACAGTCCACAACCATATTCCAACCTTTGTATTTCTGTGCTTCATAGGAACAGTTCCAAGCATGATGGTGTGCCATCTGAATCAATGACATCACCAGCACCCAATTAAACTATGTTCAGGGTTCCTGCCAGGTGTTCAGAGCAATCACAAGCACCTTAGGGCACACAATACCCCCGTAGATTCTCTAAGTCCTCTGTCCACTCCCTCCCTTTGCTCTCTTCCCAGGAATATGGATAAGAAGTCAGCCTTGGAGGTATTATTATCATCTCAGTTCTTCTTTTCTCATTATTATCTTTTGAATAGAATTTATTTAGATTAGCAATATAATTAAGGCTATTGTTGTTTAAGTTGTTCAATTGTTCTTCAGGAATGTCTTATTCTTCATGATCCCATTTGGGGATTATCTTGGCAAAGACTATTATTGTTTGCTATTTCTTTTCCAGCTCATTTTCCAGACAAGGAAACTGAGGCCAAAAGTGTTAGGTGACTTGCTCAGGGTGAGACAGCTACTAACTGTCAAAGGCTACTTTTGAACTCTCCTAGACTAGCACTATATCCCCACCCCTAGCTGTATTTAAGTTATTATTAAACCAAACACACAATTATCACTTCTTTCACCAGATAGGTTCCTTTGTCCCTGAGGGTATCTGAGTTGGTTTACCCTTTCCTTGAGTGTTAACAAATGAAAATACCCATGTTAGGTTCCATCTCACTAAAGAAGAATATTTCCTTACTATATGTAGGGGAGAGGGCCTGGGTGAACTCAGAGGTGATTCTTATGCTTGGACCTTAAGAATCTCTGTTTTTGAAATTGTTAGGAATAATAAGGGACTATTGGTCTACTGGAGGTTTTACTAAATCGGACAGCAGAGAATATATTCTATCATTTTTTTAATACCTCAGATCAAAATCATAGGGTCTTAATTAACTCCTTGTTTTCAACCTTGACATACAATTATTTAAATATTGCATTTCTCTTGGCTTTTTAAAATAAGATTATTTTTTTCCCTGGTGACCTACCAGAAATAATTGATTTTAAATGATGCCCTGTTAATATTAAAAGCATATGGGCATATATATGAAACATAGATGTATACATAGTTTTGTAAATATAGTTTTATAAAAATGTTTTTATATTATGTACTCGTTGTTACTATGAATCAGTTAGAGTATATTTGTTTTGTTTGTAAATGTATGTGGTCTTCAGTTCATGAGAATCTTGAAGAGCAATATATTTTACCACCTGCAAAAAAAATGAACAAGCAAAATATAACTTCAACATTTATTAAATCAGAGAACATGTATTATCATTTCCCAAACTATATTCATGGAACACTTATGTTCACACAGTATTCATTGGTGTTTTAAGAAGTAAATATTGATACTAACAATATTTCACTTTTAAAGCATTAAAAATGAAATTATGAATTTCCTATTATATGCCCATGGGCAACTAGGTGTTACAGTAGATAGAGCACTGAGAATGGAATGAGACAGATGAATCTTCCTAAATTCAAATCTTGCGTCATTCACTTAGTAGCTCTGTGATCTAACTTGTCACTCAACCCTCTTTGTCTCAGTTTCCTCATCTGTAAAAAGAGCTGGAGAAAGAAATGAAAAAATAATCTGATATCTTTGCCAAGACAACCTCAGTGGAATCACAATGAGTTAGATATAATCGAACCACAACTGTAGGTAGAATTTATTTTTATTTTTCATTTACTTCTTTTTATTTCTTTATTTCTTGACTCCTTTATCTTAAGGATTGTTCATATTTGTAGAATGAATTTATACATACATACATATATATATATATATTGATCATATATACATATATATATATATATATATATATATATATTGATCATTGGATCAATTAGAGTTTGCATGGACCTTAGAGTATAACACTTTTATTTTACATATGACAAAAATGGGGCCTAGAAGAGAGCAAAGAAATTGCATAATCTATTGAAACACCAAACAAAAGCCTTTATTAAATACCTAATATTCCCAGGCCACAGTGCTGGTTGCTCTAGATATGATCTCTCAAAGAAACTTGTTTTTTAGTTGTATGGGAAAGAGCACATATATATATATATATATATATATATATATATATATATATACATATCATCTATCCATAGATGTGTTTCTGTATTTATCTATATATGAATACATGCTGTCTCAGTATTTCTATCAACTATATGGAGAAAGATAGCAAAGAGGTGTGTGTCGTAAATGAAATGAGATGGCTTTTAAAGAAGAGGTGAAAAGATAGTATGCTCAAGGTGAGACATTTGAAGCTCTAACACATATTTTGAACCAGATTGGTTTGGGAAATTCTTATCTAAAATTTATTTTGAAGATATAAATGCGTACTTGGGCCACAGTTATTGTGAATAAAACATATTTTCTTTTCTGTTTTTTTCCTTGAATTGAACTAACAGTTAACTCAGTGTCCAAGTGGAATTATTGCTGTCCTGATTTTATGCAGTTTTGTTTTGGGGGTGGAAAGGGGTTCAGAGGAAAAACAACCTCTTTGGATGATCAAATGCTCTTTTAATCAGTATTAGAAGAAGCCAAGTTAGTGGAGTGCAAGCAGCAACCCAGCTGAAATCTCATAATATGCACCTCTGCATAACTTTTAAGTAATATTTCATTTCCGATTTTGGAGTATCTGAGTAATAAAAGGTAAGAGTTAGAAATTTTCCAAAGGGGTGGTAACCAACCCAGAGTATACCAACACTACCAGTTGTGGGTCTGGGTAAAGACTGCAATAGCAACAGTTGCAACAGAACCAGAAGCAGCTATAGGAGTTCTTACCACAAAGACAGTAAGTTTTGGACTAATTATCAGAAAGAGATAACAAGCAAACCTTTGTTGGTTCTAAGTGCTCATGGTGCTGACTGATCACTCTTTCACACAAATCACAGTTCCATGTCTGAGAAGAGTGCTTCTGGTCTGCCACAACGGAGAACAAAACCTGGTCAAAATACCAACCCAGAGAGAGACACTAGCATTTGTGGCTACAGGAGAATAGGACCCATTCCTGGGCAAAGACCAGAATGTGGACTAGGAAAACAGTGACTACACATCTTCCAGGATCATAACTCCTTGGATGGAGTAAAAATTTAAAAGACCTACAGAATCATATATGAACATAGAAATACAAAAAAGCCCAAAGCTAGGGACACTTCCTCTGCACTCCCAAGGGAGTAGAGCCCAACTTTAAAATAAAGTTCAACATCAAGAAATAGGCTGGGGAAATGAGCAAATAACAAAAATAACAGACTTGGCCATAAAAAGCGACTCCAAAGGCAGGTAAGAGCAAAGCATTAACTCAGAAGAGTTCAGCAATGTGGAAAATATCTTTTAGCAAAGCCTTAAAAATAATGCTAAATGGAATCAAGATTAACAAGAATTCACTTTTTAAAAATTGTATTTAATTAAACAATTTAGAACATTTTTCCTTGGTTACAAGAATCATGTACTTTCTCTCCCCTACGCCAACCCCTTCCTATAGCCAACACACAATCCCACTGGATATTACATGTGTCCTTGATCAAGACCTATTTCCATGTTGTTGATATTTGCACTAGGGTGATCATTTAGTCTACATCCCCAGTCATATCCCCATCGAAAGATGTGATCAATGAGATGTTTTTCTTCTGTGTTTCTGTTCCCACAGTTATTTCTCTGAAGGTGAATTGTGTTCTTTCTCATAAATCCCTCAGACTTGCCCTAGATCATGCATTGCTGCTAGTAGAGAAGTCCATTACATTCAATTGTACAATTCCTGGAGGTTGTTCCAGTTCACATGGAATTCCTCCACTTTATTATTCCTTTGAACACAATAGCATTCCATCATCAGCATATATCACAATTTCTTCAGCCATTCCCCAATTGGAGAGTATACCCTCATTTTCCAATTTTTTGCCACCACAGAGAGTGCAGCTATGAATATTCTTAGACATGTATTTTTACTTATTATCTCTTTGGCATACAAACCCAGTAGTGCTATGGCTGGATCAAAGGGTAGACAGTCTTTTAGTGCCCTTTGGGTATAGTTCCAAATTGCACTCCAAAATGTTTGGATCAATTCATAACTCCAGCAGCAATGTATTAATGACCCAATTTTGCCACATTCCCTCCAACATTTATTATTTTCCTTTATTGTCATGTTAGCCAATTTGCTAGGTATGAAGTGGTACCTCAGAGTTGTTTTGATTTGCATCTCTCTGATTATAAGAGATTTAGAACACTTTTTCATGTGCTTATTAATAGTTTTGATTCCTTTATCTGAAAATTGTCTATTCATGTCCCTTGCCCATTTACCAATTGGAGAATGGCTTGATTTTTTGGTACAATTGATTTAGCTCTTTATAAATTTGAGTAATTAGACCATTGTCAGAGGTTTCTGTTATGAAGAGCTTTTCCCCAATTTGTTGCTTCCCTTCTAATTTCGGTTGCATTGGTTTTGTTTGTACAAATTTTTTTTAATTTAATGTAATCAAAATTATTTATTTTTCATTGTGTGATTTTTTTCTAAATCTTGCTTGGTCTTAAAATCTTTCCTTTCCCAGAGATCTGACATGTATACTATTCTGTGTTCACCTAATTTACTTATAGTTTCCTTCTTTATATTCAAGTGCTTCACCCATTCTTAGTTTATGCCCTAGTACATGGTCAATCTTTGTGAATGGACCATGTGCTGCTGAAAAGGTGTACTCCTTTTTGTCTCTGTTTATTTTTCTCCACATATCTACTAACTCTAATTTTTCTAAGATTTCAATCACATCTCTTACCCCTTTCTTATTCATTTTTGGGTTTGATTTATCTAGATCTGATAGAGGAAGGTTCAGTTCTCCCACTAGTATAGTTTTTCTATCTATTTCATCCTTGAGCTTCACTAATTTCTCCTTTTAAAGTTTGGATGCTATGCCATTTGGTGGATACATGCTGAGTACTAACATTTCCTCATTGTCTGTACTGCCTTTTATCAGGATCTAACTACCTTCCCAATCTATTTTGACCAGATATATTTTTACTTGGGCTTCGTCAGATATTATGATTGTGACTCCTGCCTTCTTTTTCTCAGGTTAGGCCCAATAGATTTTGCATCTACCTGCCTCATATGTGTTTCTTGTAGACAATATATGGATTTTGGTTTCTAATTGACTCTGCTTTTTGGTTCTGTTTTATGGGTGAGTTCATTTCATTCACATTAAGAGTTATGATTACCAGCTGTGTATTTTGCAACATTTTTATTTCCCTTCCTAGTCCTGCCCTATCTTCTTTCACTATTTCCGTCTACACCAGTGTTTTGTTTTTAATCAATAACCCTATTCCACCCTCATTTTGCTTCATTTCCCCCTTCCCTTGTTATTCCCCTCCTATTTTTTCTTTAGGGTCTTTTTAATCTAACCCCTATGTTCTCCCTCCATTGTATTGCTTCCTTCCCCACCAGTCTGTTTATTACCTTTCTACTTCTCTATAGGGTGAGAATCCATTCTTTGCCCCAATGGATCTGATTGTTCTTCTCTCTTTGAAAAAAATTCAATGCATGTAAGAATGAAATATTTCCTGTCTCCAACCTGTCCAGTGTATTGGTATTCTACCCCACTCCCACTATGTGCTTATTTATGACATATAAATTTACCCTATATGTAATACTAGAGGTTAATATATATGTCTTGGCATTTTATCCTATACAGTTTGTAACTGTTCCCTTTAAGTATAATTCTTCTAGCTACACTGGTGATAACAATTTTTTAAGAGTTACCAATATCCTATTTTCTTGTAAGGATACAAATCAGTTTACTTATTGGATACCTTAATTTTTTTTGTTTCTTTTTTTCCTTCCTTTTCTTAATTACCTTTTTGGTGATTCTCTTGATTTCTGTGTTTGGGCATCAAATTTTCTGTCCTAGTCCAGTCTTTTCATATGAATGCTTAGATGTCTTCTATTTCATTAAATGACCATACTTTCCCTTGCATGAATATAGTCAGTTTTACTGTGTAGTTGATTCTTAGTTTTAGACCTAGTTCCCTTGCTTTCCAGAATATAATATTCCATGCCTTTTGGTCCTTCAGTGTAGATGCAGCCAGATCGTGTGTTATCCTAACTGTGGTGCCATGGTATCTGAATGACTTCTTCTTAGCAATTTGTAATATTTTTTTCCCTTTGTCTGATAGTTCTTGAATTTGGCTATAAAATTCCTGGGCATTGTCAATTGAGGATTCAGTATAGGAGGTGATCTGTGTATTCATTCAATCTCCCATTTTTCCCTCTTGCTCTAGAATGTTGGGGCAGTTTTTTGTTTTTTTTTGGATGATTTCCTGTAGAACAATTTCCAGACTTTTTCTTTTGCCATGGTCTTCTAGTAGTCCAATGATTCTTAAGTTATCTCTTCTAGACCTGTTTTCTATATCTTCTGTTTTGTGGATGAGGTGTTTCATATTTTCCTCAATTATTTAATTCTTTTGATTTTGTTTTATAGCTTCCTGCTGCCTTATAATGTCAATTGCTTCTAGTTGCTGGATTCTAGTTTTTTAAGTCTGAATTTCATCTCTGGCTTTTTGGTCATCCTTTTCTTTTTGGTCTGATTTTCTTTGGAGGTTATCTTTCATCTTCTTTACATCATCTTTCATCCCCTTTGCCTTAAGATACTGTTTTATTTTTCTAGATGACTTATTTTGCTTTTTTTAAGTTCACTTCCCCATTGTTTTCACCTCTCTTAATTTTGTTTTGACTTGTATTTTGAGTTCTTGCAAAGTCTTTGTCCAATTTGCTGGAGTTTCTCTGTTTTTGCTTGGTGTTCCTTGATCCTCCTCTGTTCCATTCACTCTTTGTTCTTTGCCTGGATATAGACTGTCAATTATAATTTTTTGCTCTTTTTCTGTTGTTTAATCATATTTCTCCCTTATCCCCCCCCCACCATAGTTGCCTGTAGTCTTTCTCCTCTCATTATATTCTTGATATGTAGGTTTGGACTCTTCTGTGCTGAAGGGGCTTCTTCTTGGAGATTAGTCAGCTTGGTTTCTCTCTTGGAGATTAGTCAGGAAGACTCTCAGATCAATCTGTGGGGGAGGGGTGTTGGAGCTTGTGATTCCCTGACCTCTGAATGCTTCTTTTTTGTCCTATTGATAAAATTGCACCAGGGTGGAGTTGAACTGCAAAGCTGGATGTGCCCTGAGGCCAAAACCTCCATGGGGAGGGGGGTGGGAAAGATGGAGTATTTTGACTGCAACTAAGCTGCCTGCTCTGCACTTCTTCTCCAGCTGACTCTATGCTGCCTGTGTTCAATACCCTGAGCCTGTCACAGCTGTGCCAGCAAGGTACTCCCTCTGGCCTAGTGTCCTTTTCCTGCCAAGAGATTCTAGCCACCACTGGAGGCTCAGCACTGTGGGTGGGGGAGGGATCATGGTATTATGGTTAAAACTTGTGGTTGAGTGAATATATATTTTTAAGTTGGTTGCAAAGGATTTAATTTTTAAATCCCAATGAAATATTCAAGTCAGAATGGAATTTTATGGTGGTTTATTTACAATAGAAGGAAGAAATCAAGAGTGGGAGCGAGGGAAAGGGGAAGGATAGCTGCCTTGGCCTGGTCTGAACCCAGCAGGAGTTCAGAGACCTCAGCCAAGGGGCCTTTCCAGAGACTGTAACCTCCAGAAAAAGCCAAGGAAAGAGGAGTCAGCCTTATTACTCACACTGTGGAGGAGCTCAGGCTCAAGATCCTCCACACTCAAGTTCCACCATCAACCCCTCTCACAGGAAGTGACTTGAAATATAAAGGCAGTTCTTTATGTCACTTCCTGTGTTTCACATATACCAATGGTGGATTAAACTTGGCTTTTGGACAACCCAGGGCTTCAGTCAGTTGTTTCTGACTTATCACTTGCTAGCACATGTGGGTCATAGACTTTCCTCCCCCATACTTAATCCTTAAGTGGGGTTGTATGCATTCAGGTTGCTAAAATTCTAAAGAATAAGTAGGGTGGAGTAAATCTAAAATTCACACTAGCACTTTCCTTCTTCCTTCCCCTTAAAACCACATGTTCTAGAATTCAGGATATTTTGGGGAGTACCTTATATCTTGAGTCCAGCAGAAGGGTTCCCTATCTCTGTCCTGCTGTTAGATTTGGTTTTCAGTCCCCTCAAAGCATTGTGTTTTTGATTGGTGAGGAAGGGTTTGAGGAGATCTGAAATGTTGCTTTCTCTAAGCTGCCATATGACTCTGCCTCAAACAAGAATTCTTAAAAGGTAGGTAAGTGAAAAATAAAGAGATAATTATAATAGAGGGGAAATTGGCAAAAAGAAATGGAGTAATACAAAAATATTATGGAAAGTAAAACAGCCTCAAAAATACCAATGAAAATAACACCTTAAAAATAAAGAATTGGCATAATGGTAAAGGAGGCACAATAATTTGGTGAAAGGAAAGAATTTAAAAAGCAGAATTAAAAAAAGAGGAACTAAAACTCACTAAAGAAAATAAATTCCTAAAACTTTGAATTGAGAAAATAGAAGCTAATGACTCCACGAGATATCAGAAAATAATAAAACAAAATCAAAAGAATGAAAACATAAGAAAAATATGAAATATCTATGTAGAAGAGATAATTTAAGAATTATTGTATTCCATGAAATTCATGATTTAAAAATCCTATACATAATTTTAAAAATATCAAGGAAAATTACTTCAATATCTTAAATCCATAGGGTAAAGTAGAAATTGAAAGAATTTACCAGTCAACTCCTAAAAGAAACCTCAAAATGAAAAATCTCAGTAATAGTTAGAAAACTGTCAGATCTCCCAGATAAAGGAGAGAATATTGAAAACTTGCAGAAAGATACAATTCAGATGTTATGGAGCCACAGGTAGGGTCATACAAAATTTATTAAAGATTGGAGGGATTACAATATGAAAGAAAAGGAACTAGAATTTCAACCAGGAATAACATACCCATTAAACACAAAATAACCCTTCATAGATAAAAAATATATATTTAATGAAAAATATAAACTTTCATTCATTACTGATGAAAAGAACAGAGCTGAATAGAAAATTTGACATTCAAAGAGAAGACTCAAGAGGACATAAAAAGTTAAACATGAGAGAGAAATCATAACAGACTCAATAAAGTTAAACTACATTTTTATAAGGGAAAATGATACATGTAACTCTTAAGAATATTATCATTAGTAGATAAATTAGAATGAATCAGCATAGGCAGAGGGCCTGCTTGTAAGTTGATTACTTGGGGATGATTTTCTGCCAAAAAAAAAAAAGAAAGGGAGAAGTAGAATGGGAAACATATTCCCATAAAAAGGGTTGCACAAAGAGCTTTTATAATGGGTGAGAAAATAGGTAGGGTGGAATGGCAGGCAATGCTTTAACCTCACTCCCATTGGAATTGGTTCAAAGAGGGAATACTAAACAAATAAACACACACACACACACACACACACACACACACACAGAGTTCAGTTTATATAGACATTTATCTTTCCCAATAGGGAAGAAGGAAAGCAAATAAGAGAGGAAGAGTTGGGTAGTGATGATAAAAGGGAGGGCAGATTAAGGGAGGCAGTGTTCAGGAGCTAGCTTTTGAGGAGGAACAAAATAGAGAGAGAGAAGGATAAATAGGAGAAAATAGTGAAGTAGATAATTAAAAATTATAAATATGAATGTGAATTGTATGTTTTCATCCATAAAAATAAAGCAGATAGAATAGATTAGAAAGCAGAATCCAATAATATATTTATGTCATATATATATTCATATATATACATATAATTGGGTGTTTCGGGTGTTCAGGGAGGGGTAGTATCTCTGGTATGGAGGGCTTGTCGTGCCCTCCTATGGCAGCTCTCCAGCCTCTGACCCTCACCTGACACCTAGCTCTCACTTGTGGCTCCCAGTAGCTGCTAGCATGTGGCAGCGGCCACACCCCAGGCAATGGCTTCACAGGCTGGCTAAACCTTGTGAGGGTAGCCATAGGGTCAATGACCCCTGGTGAACCAGGGCTTTGCTCACCCAGCATGTGAAGACTGCTTTGGTGGAACAGGCGGAAGAAACCAACAAGAAGGTTCAACGGCTGAGATGGTGACGCAGCAAAGCACTGTGGAGTGCTTAGGGCATGTTGGAGCACAAAAGACAACAGGGCCATCCAATGCAGCTGAGGAAGTTTCCAGGCATTACAATTTTTCGTGCCACTGGACCCAGGCTTCCAATGCCGAGAGAGTGGGACTGTGTCTGTGCATTGACTTTTCCACTTAAATCTCTTTCACACACAAGTATCTTTGTGCACACTCATCTATCCTAACCCCGTCCACCTTCTTCAAGAGGTGCGGCGATGGGGGAGTGGCGACACAACAGGTGAAGGTGACCACTGGCAGTTGTAGTCACGATCATGCAAGTAGGTGGCCCACAGACCAGTGGTCGCTCAGCCCTGTAGGGCAGCAGGGACATTCGGCAGCATCCTGGGTGACTGAGCAGCCCTCTCTAGGACAGCACTGCTCACCCTAATCAAGGGAGGGGACTAGAAAAGGTGTCCCAAACATTGCCTGCCCTACAAACAGCCGGTCAGCACACCGCAGCTAGAGGGTCATCCCTTTAAGCTGGTCAAAATAGAAAACAAAATACAAAGAAACTCCTACTAGGAGAACGGAACATCAGAACATTACTTGATAGAGAGAATACCCCAAGACCTGAGAGAAGAACAGCTCTAATCAGTAAAGAACCGGCACAATATAACATCAACATCATAGCATTAAGTGAAACACACTTACCAGAAGAGGGATCACTCAGGGAATCCACCACTGGATACACCTTCTTCTGGAAAGGTAGAGCCTCAAATGACAGAATCCACGGTTTTGGCCTGGCTATCAAGACCAGTTTGCTCAAACAGCTGCCAGACTTGCCTGTGGGCATCAGTGAGAGACTCATGAAGATCCGTTTATCTCTCAGCAAAGACCTGTATGCCACAATCATTAGCGCATATGCGCCAACACTGACCAGCACAGAGGAGACCATCGAGCAGTTCTACTCTGACCTGAGTGCTGGCCTGCACTCAGTGTCCACAAATGACAAGCTGATACTACTGGGAGATTTCAATGCCCGTGTTGGCCAGGACCATGAAAATTGGAAAGGAGTTCTTGGCAAACACAACGTGGGCAAAATGAACAACAACGGCCTACTGCTACTCAGGAAATGCTCAGAGTTCGAACTCACCATCACAAACACTGTGTTCAGAATGGTGAACAAATATAAAACAATGTGGATGCACCCCCGCGATCAAAACAGTGGCATTTCATTGACTACATTATTGTAAGCCGGCGAGACATCCAGAATGTACAGATCACCAGAGCCATGATAGGAGCTGAATGCTGGACAGACCACCTATTGGTTAGAGCGACTCTTCAAATGCACATTGTGCCTCGCCATCCAAAATGTGCCCAGACAGTTTGCACATATTACAACGTGAGTCGTCTTAGAGATCCATCTTATTTGCAAACATTCCAGTCCTGCATGGACGACAAGCTGTCTACCAAGGGACCATTCACTGGAAGCTCAACTGAAAAATGGAACCAGTTTAGAGATGCAGTGAAGGAAACATCAAAGGCAGTCCTAGGCCCCAAACAATGCAACCACCAGGACTAGTTTGACGAGAACAACACTGCTATTGAAGACCTATTGAGCAAAAAGAACAAAGCCTTTATGGAATGGCAAAATAACCCAAACTCTGCTCCTAAAAAGGACAGATTCAAGTCTCCCCAAGCCACAGTGCAGTGTGAGATCAGGAAGATGCAAGACCGATGGTGGGGAAAAAAGGCAGAAGAAATCCAGCCCTTTGATGATATGAAAAACTACAAACAACTTTTCAGTGCCCTCAAGACTGTCTATGGGCCATTAAAACCTACCCCCACTCCCTTGCTATCCTCTGACGGTGACACTCTCATAAAAGATAAAAAAGGTATCAGCAACAGGTGGAAAGAACACTTCAGTCAGCTTCTCAACCAAAGTACCCTTGAACAGATCCCCCAAACCACACCACTGAACAACTTGACATCCCTCCTTCAATAGAGGAAGTTCAAAAGAACAAAGGCTCATGAGCAGCCTGTGACAACTACAGAGGCATGTCACTACTCTCCACTTCTGGAAAGATCCTCGCCCGTGTTATACTCAACAGACTCCTGTCATCTGTTTCAGAGCAGAACCTGTCTGAATCACAATGTGGCTTCCGACCAGATAGCAGCACCATCAACATGGTCTTCACAGTGAGGCAAATGCAGGAAAAATGCCTTGAGCAAAACCTGAGTCTCTACATTGTCTTCATAGACCTGACAAAGGCATTCGACACAGTGAACAGGGAAGCATTGTGGGTGATCCTTAGCAAGCTTGGTTGCCCAGCAAAATTTGTCAAACTGATCCAGCTCTTTCATGTTGACATGACAGGGGAAGTCCTATCTGGTGGAGAGATTTCCAATCGCTTCAACACCTCCAATGGCATGAAACAAGGCTGTGTCCTCGCTCCAGTACTATTCAACCTATACTTCACTCAACTATTACGACATGCTATGATGGATCTAGACCTGGGCGTCTACATCAAATACCAACTGGATGGCTCACTATTTGACCTTCACCGCCTGACTGCAAAAACAAAGACAACAGAGAGACTCATCCTGGAAGCTCTCTTCGCAGATGACTGTGTTCTTATGGTCCCTCAAGAAAATCATCTTCAAACCATTGTGGACAGGTTCTCTACAGCAACAAAACTCTTTGGCCTGACTATCAGCCTCATCAAAACAGAGGTGCTGTTCCAACCAGCACCAGGGAGGCCAACTAACCAGCCGTGCATTACAATCAAGGCACGCAGCTTTCTAACGTCAATACTTTCAAGTACCTGGGCAGCACCATCTCCAACGACCGGTCCCTAGACCATGAGATTAATGCCAGGATCCAAAAGGCCAGCCAGGCACTCAGGCGGCTGCCCTGCAAAGTCCTCCAACACAGAGGTGTAAGCACTGCGATGAAGCTCAAAGTGTACAACGCAGTGGTCCTCAGCTCACTCCTGTACGGTTGTGAGACATGGACACTGTACCGGAAGCACATGAAACAGCTGGAGCAATTCCACCAATGCTCCCTCCGGTCAATCATGAGGATCCAATGGCAGGACCGAATCACCAATCAGGAAGTCCTCGACAGAGCCAACTCCACCAGCATTGAAGTCCTGGTCCTCAAAGCCCAGCTACAATGGTCTGGACACGTCATCCGCATGGACCCACAGCGAATACCAAGACAGGTATTCTATGGTGAACTGTCAGCTGGACTCAGGAAACAAGGCCGACCAAAGAAAAGATCCAAGGATCAGCTAAAGTCCAACTTGAAGTGGGCTGGCATTACACCAAAGCAACTAGAACTCGCTGTCTCTGTCAGAAGCAGCTGGCGAACCCACATTCACCATGCCGCCACCACCTTTGAAGATGAGCGTCGACGTCTTGCCGCTGCGCGTGAATGCCGACACCAGGCCACAACTGCACCTCCGGTAACAACTGGCGTCCCATGCCCCATGTGCCACAAACTCTGCGCCTCAGCCTTTGGACTCCAAAGCCACATGAGGGTACATCAATAGATGATAATGCATAAAGACAATAGTCATTCTCGGTCACCGAGAGACTACCACTAACTAACACTATACATATAATAAGACACAACTGAAACAGTGACACACACAATTTAAAAAAAAAAAAGTTACAGCATAATTTATTATGCTTTAGCTGAAGAAAAAAGGCACTGTATACTAGTAGTTTTTTTTCCTAATTCTTCTTAATTTCAATACCTTTCCTCTGAAATTAACTCCAATTTTCCTTGTTACATCTTGTGTGAATCTAGTTACTTGCATATTATCTCCTTGTGATCAGGGACTATTTTTTTTTCTCAGTCTTCTGTTTTTCTTTCTTTGTAACCTAGTGAATAATAGTTATTGTCACATAGCAAGTGATTCAAAAGCTCTTGTTGACTTGACTTGACTTAAATGCCCTAATAATTATGATGCCCTTTGCCTCCATTACCTTTCCATTTTCTTTCCTTCCAAACTATGGCTCTTCTCTATGTCATAATGGTCATGCCCATTACATCCACCTCTCTCTCTCTCTCTCTCTCTCTCTCTCTCTCTCTCTCTCTCTCTCTCTCTCTCTCTCTCTCTCTCTCTCCCTCTCTCCCTCTCTCTCTTTTTCTCTCTCTCTGTCTCTTTTTCTCTCCTCCTCCCTCTGTCTTTCTTTGTCACTCTTTTTTTTTTCTTCTGAGGAAAGGTGTGACATGGTACACAGGGGTCAGGATTTAACTTATTGAGTTTAACAAGATACAAAAGTTGAGAAATTTTACTAAAGGGATTACATTAAAGAAGTAAATTCTGAAAATTCAGTGTAGCAATATTTCAGTGGATTAAAAAGAGCACTGTCAGGCCAGCTAGGTAGCTCAGTGGATTGAAAATCAGGTCAAGAGATTTGAGATCTTAGGTTCAAATGTGGTTTTAGACACTTCATAGCTGTGTAACCCTGAACAAATCACTTAACCCCCATTGTCTAGCCCTTACGACTCTTCTGCCTTGGAACCAAAACCTAGTATCAATTCTAAGACAGAAATGAAGGGTTTTATTGAAAGAAAAAAAAGAAAAAATGCTGTCCCTGGAGTCAACAGAGTAGGGTTTAAATTCCTGCCAAGTTATTTTTGATGGCCTTAGGTCTCAGTTTCTTCATCTGCTAAATGAAGGGATTCTACTTGATGATCTCTTATTTCCCTTTCAACTCTAAATCCTATGATCAAGGCTCTCTGGAGTTCACCTCTCTGCTTATGTTTCAAGACTAATTTTTGCTATTTATTGTGTAGTTGCTCTGGGAACCAGCAAGAAAAAAAAATCTATTTTATTGACAGAAGTTATTTGATTGGTTTCAACTAATTCAGAATAGAGCTGTGAAACAAGCACGCTTCCAAGAGGGCCCTCTGATTACTTATTAATTAATGAAGAGTAACTTTACTGATAAGGTCTTAAGCACTTGATGGATTCTCCAGGTGCATTAGGTCCACTCAGAGAAGTCAGGCACTATGGGAGGTGAGTTAAACCCCTCTCTAGATAGCAGGCTATGGACTATAAATGAAGGCTGCTAAGTGGCACCTAGTGGTCTTAAAGGGTTTTGAGATAGGGGAGCCCTGGGACAACTTGACTGATTTTGTAAAAATGATAAATGCTTGAACAAAAGCAGGCATCTGAATTAGAAATGAAATGATTTGAAAGTCAATGCAGCAGAGTCTCTAAATTGCTTTTGGCCCTCTAGCTTAATACACAGGCTCACTTGCATGATAATTAAGCCTGGGAGTTTAGTTCTTAGAGAGCAAAGATATCATTCTTCCTGGACAGGCAGAAAGCCTGTAATCCTTATATCCACAGAAGTCTCAAAAAGGGTAAACTGAAAGACACCCCTGTGTTTCACAAAGGCTTAGCATTGTGTGTGTGTGTGTGTGTGTGTGTGTGCATTTTTACCTCTCAACAAACTTACAATCTACTTCCTCACACGAATATATAAATGTATGGATTAATAAGTACTTCAAAAATAATTTAAAAGCAATTCTTCCAACTTTTACAATTTTCTTGATTATGATTTCAATTTATATAATTTCAGAACTGGAAGGTACCTTAGAGCCCATTAGCCCAAGGCTTATTTTATAAATGAAGAATAAAGATGATTGAAGAACCTGAGATCCAGAGAGATTTTGCAATTTGCCCAAGACCAAACATATAGCAAATGAGTAAATTAGAACCTGTCACTTGACAGAATTTTCAATATTGTTCCATTAGAATACTAATTAAATCTTTTGTTCATTTTATCATCAATTGAACTCTAATCATTTCCAATTAAGTATAGGTAAAAGAGAAAATTCTTCTCAAATTCAGTATAATTCTAATATCTATGCCAGTGAACGGAATCATTGATATGAACAAGTGAAAACTGGAAGTTTCTTAGAGTATTAATTAAATACCTTGTGTAAACATTATGCTGTACTAGAAAATCAAAAGTATAGATACTAAAGGGTCACATTTATATACCATTCCCATCCCTTCACAACTGGACCAGTGATTGTTTTCCATGTTTCTGTCTCTATGTCTACCTCTTCTCTTCTTTCTTGGAAATTGGGTTTCCCTATCTCAACCAGTCTGGAAATAAAGTAGCTACTTTAGAACCTGACACCTCTACTGAGTAGCATCTGAGATTTTACCTGCTCCATTTCTTTTTTTAATTATAATTTATTTTCCAGCTTGCATGCACTTACAATTTTTAATAATTGTTTTCTGACATTTTGTAATCAATGTTCTTTACTTCTTTCCTTCTCCCCATCCCCTGAGATGACAGACAATATGTTATCCATTATACATGTGTTATCATGCAATATATATTTCTTTGTTCATCATATTGGGAAAGGAGATATATGTTTCCTATATAAGAAAAAAATTAATGAAAATGATGTTTTAAGATATACTTCAATCAGCATTCAGAATCTATCAGTTTCTTCTATGGTGGTACATATCCATTTTTATTAGGAATCCCTTAGAGTAGTTCTGGATCCTTGCATTGCTGATAATAGTTAAGGCATTCACATCATCATACATGATCATCATACATTATTACTGTTACTGTGTACAACTTTCTTCTGGCCCTGCTCACTTCACTTTGTTGTCACTTTATATGTCTTTTTAGGTTTTATTTTTGTGATCATCCTAGCCATAATTTCTTATGACACAATAGTTTTCCATTACATTCATACAATGCAACTTGTTCAGCCATTTCCCATTTGAAATCCCTTTAGTTTCCCATTCTTTGACACCACAAAAATAGTTTATAGAAAAATCTTTGAACAAGTCAGTTTTTTTCTCTATCTTTGACCTCATTGGGATACAGACCTAATAGTGATATCACTGGGTCAAAGGATATTATGCACATTTTGATGGTCCTTTGATGGTTACAAATTGCTCTCCAGAATTGTAAGACTAGTTTAAAGTTCCACCAATCATGTCTTAATGTCTCAATTTTCCTACATTCCCTCCCACATTTATCATTTTCCATTTTTGTCAGATTAGCCAACCTGACAGGTATGAGGTGGTGCTTCAGAGTTATTTTAATTTGCATTTCTCTAATTATTAAGGATTTGGAGTATCTTTATATGACTATGGATAGTTTTAATTTCTTCATCTGAGAACTGCCTGTTTATAACTTTTGACCATTTTGAGGTCTTTGTCAGAGACACTTGCCATAGACCTGCTCCATTTTAAAATTGAGCTGGTTCACCCATTCTTAGGCAACCTGGTGGTTCCTCACTTGGAAGGACTCATCAGAATTAGTGTATATACCTAAATTAGTTTTAGTTCATTTCATTGTGGAAAACAAAAGCTCAAGTAGTTCACTAACCTCAATTTCTCCACTAGTCAGGGATTATAGGTCTGTAGCACCATGACAGGCTGGACCAGTGATTCCTTTAGCATATCAATCATGCTTTGAGGAAACTCATTCATGCAGATCTATAGGCAAAGTATTTTAAAATTCTCATTTCATAGAGTTGGATATTTGCATAGAAATATATAACTTTAATCTCAGTTATGAGTTTTAATGCCACATCATCATCTAATTATTTGTATTTTCAAATGGCATGTCCCAAAGACATTTCAATTGTTTTATGTCCAGAACAGAACTCACTGTATCTCCTTTTAAATCAAATCCTTTCATGGATTTTCTTATTTCTGTTGAAGGAATCACCATTATTCCTGTCACTCAAGTTTATATATAGTCTTAAAGTCATTCTTATCTCCTCATTCTGAGTCTCATACTATTCTTAGTATAAACTATTCTCTATAGCTAAAATATTGCCTCCTTTATAAAATCCTTAAGAGAAGAGACTATTTAATTTTTGGTTTTATATCCCTAACATTTTGTATAATATATGTCAGGGGAGCAAATATATGGCATAGTGAATTGAGTGCTAGACCAAGAGTCAAGAAGTTTTAAACAAGTCACTTAATGCTGGTTGTCTGAGTTTTCTCTTCTGTCAAATGATCTGGAGAAGAAAATGACAAACCACTCTACTATCTTTGTCAAGGAAACTCCAAATGGCATCAGGAATAGTAAAAAAAAAATTAAATGACACAAAGCCTGCAAAGAGTAGGCATTTCATAAATGAGCAATATTTGATGGACTGCCAGAAGCAAAAGCAGTTGCTTTAATTGTCCATTTTCTCAGAGTTCTGATATCAGGTCAGATAAATAATATCAGAAACAATCCTTGACAACAGGACTTCTTTCATCTATCCACTGTGTTGGGGATAACATTTTCCTCACAAGAAAACAGAGAAGTAGATAGTACCATTGGAAGGTAAAAAGTAGAGAAAAACAGAGTGATTTTCCCCAGATAACATGGTCAGATTTGAACTCTGACCTTTAACCTAAGAATATCACTTTGTTTGTTTCTGTCTACTAGAGCCAGCATTATATATGCCTCTATAATGCTAGGCTTTACTCTTCTCCAGTGGTTATGTTACTAAGGTCGGTCGAGATGATGACTTATAGATCATTGGAATCAAAACTCTTAGCTGTGAGTTTTCTTTTCTATAACTAATATCAGCACTTTTTTAACTTCAAGTACAATGTTGGAATAAAATGAAGTTAAGAAGATTTACTTTGCCTTAAAATAGGTAGTATATACAGCAGGAAGGCAGTGATACTGCAGAATGGGGTATGGTAACTCTCCTGGTTATCAGAAATCTACCAAGTCAAAGGGATCTTACTCCATTTGGATGGGACTTTTTTTTTTATTCTTAGATGATAAGGAATCTGGTTCAAGAGAAACTGAAGCCTATCAGGTCATGAGAACATGTTTGGAGTCTATTAAAGAAAAGTAATTTATCTTGTTGTGAAATGAAGAACCCTAGTTTAATCACATATGCCATGAAACTCAGCTTAACAGAGACCTCCTTTCAAAAAAAAAACTGGAAGTCTACAAAATAGAAAAGTGAAAGGTAAAGTTGAGGACAGCTATGTGGCACAGTGCCAGGCCTAGAATTAGGATTCCTGAGTTCAAATCTGGCCTCAGATGCTTAATAGCTGTATAATCATAGGCAAATCACTTCACACTGTTTTCTTAGTTTTCTCATCTGTAAGATGAACTGCAGAAGGAAATAGCAAACTACTCTGATATCCTTCTTAAGAAAGCTCCGAATCAGATAACAAAGAGTTAGACACAACTGAAATAAGTGAACATTAACAAAGAATGAGAGGATAATTGGGAAGATAATAGAGTCATGGAAGAAAGACAACAATTATAACAGATTAACCATTCAACTATAGATTTAGAATAAAAGGGCATCTTAAAAGTCATTCAATTTTAATTCCTCACAATACAGTTTGGAAAACTGAAAGATCATGGGATCACACTTGCAGGAAGTATTAAAGATATGAACCCTGTTTCTCAGTCTTTTATATCACAATCACTGGCGGCTGCCTATTTCAGGAGCACAGAATCTATGATTCAAGGACTGTTTTGTCTCTGAATATCTTCAGAAAGGGTATGTCTTTGGTCATCCTTGGCAGATAGATATAAAACATGAAAATGATCATCGACTGAATAAATACACAAACCCAAGAAAATAAGAAATAATAAAGAAGAATGAAAGAAGAGGTTAAAAAAAGAGTAATTATGTTATATATATATAAATATATATATGTTTCCTATATATTATATAACTACTAAATTTATCATTCTCCTATCCCCAGCTCCTGACTTAATAAACTTCCCCTATAGAGAGAGATAGAGCCAGAAACAGACAGAAAGAGAGACAGAGACCGACAGAGACAGAAACAGAGCCAGGGGGTAATTTATTTCATTTAGATAGGATCATAGGTTTGAACTGGAATTAGGGGTCTATTAAAGCCAGTTCTTACAAGATCAAGAGACAAATATAAAATTTTCACTGTATATTTTAATCTTGGAATTGCTAAATGCTACAAATTCAGACTTGATTTCCTGTATATTGGTTAATCTTAAGAAAGTGATGGAAAAAATCAATACTATAAATTAAAAAAACATATAAACACATATACACATAAATGTGTGTTTTTCAATGAGATAGTTATTGAACATTTACCAAAACATGCTTGACTAAAATATACCTTAGAAATGATTTAGTCCTAGTGAAGGACTAGCATAGGAAACCAATATTTAGAGATTTTAGGTGATTCAACCAAAATCAAAAAACAAGTTGATAGCACAGACATGATTCAAATCCAGATTCTCTATTTCCAAATCTGACTCTTGTGACACTGCACTTTTCCGGAGAAATGGGAAGTAGATAGTTGGAGGAAAAGACAAAGGCAAATAAGTCTTTAGGTTTAGCAAAGTGTGGCAGAATTCCAAGAACAATGAACTATAAAGAGTCACTTGGTAGCAGAAGGCTGACCAGTCTTCTTAAAGATGTTCGTGCCAGATTTCTCCAGTCAAATGTCCAGGTTTCATGTTAATAATGTAACCTGATCTACCAGAGTGAGCCTCACCCAGCTTCCTTCCCCTCAGCTTTGGGAAAGTAATGAACTGTTGGTTATAAACAGTTGAAAACTAATATTAGAAGGTCACTGCGCCTCTAAGCTTTGATATATTGAGAAATGTGAACTTTAGCAGGGATTCTAAAGTACTGTCACGCAGGAAGCAGTGGAGTAAGTGGATTCATCTATCACTGGTGAAAACATGGGCCATGGTATCACTGTTTGAAGGTTGAGCATGGAAATGTTCAACCCTGATTAAACATCCATAATTCCTCAAGGCTGTGACATGGCTGGCAGGCCTAGGAAGCTGAGTTCTTGAAATATAAATCGTTAGAATTTATAATGCACTGCCAATCCATCCAAAAAATAGTTTGATTCCTTCTAAATTTGTACTGTTGGTAATTATTTTACCATTTGTAAATGCTAATTTACGAATGTATATCGATTATCAGGGAAATCCATATTTTTCTTCTGTAACTGAAACATAATTGGTGATTTCCATATAGTGGTAATGCTTAATGTTTCTTCACAGTGCACCTCTTATTTAAGTGATCTCTTGGGAGATGTACTTCTGGCATTTTTGTGATTGGAAGGGGAAGGAAAGTTGAAAATTTGGTATAATAACATATGCAGAACACTGCACTTATCCTTGAAAATGTGTGCATCCAAATCTCAGATGAAAAATCAGATGGTGAGTGAATAGATTTTCTTTCTTGAAGAAATCTTCCTTATGGGACTGCATTTATTTTAGCCCATCTCTCCAAGTATAAGAGAGTCTATAGGTGGCTCAGCAAAGGGAAAAATACAAAATGATTACTCTAATCCTGAAGGATGAGAACAGGTAATTTTCATGAGATATTTTAGAATAAAAACTTCTGGAAGTGAAGGTCTGTGCCAATATAATGTGATATAATGACAAGGACATTTGACCCCAGCACATATGGTTTGCCACTTCCTCTGTCCCTCCTGACCAGGGCCAGAGAACTTCCAGAGACCCCACTAAGACATTGACCCCTTTCACTCTGGAAAGATAATTAATTCAACTCTGGTAGTGTCCTGGGGTCAGAACTGGCTAATGAATAGAAGGTCAGTAAATCAACTATTTCCTAATCTTTTACAAATAGACTCCAGATTCTGGTGCTGAACTTTAACCATTAGGCAACTTTTAGACAAAGTCCAGGGTCAAGACAGCTGGCACACTGATTTTGGCTATTTGCTGTGGCTCATAATCTCTCCACTACCCATCTCCACCTTTCTACTTTTTAGAATGAAAATTAAATCAATATTATTATTATTCTTGGGAAGGAACATCACAACCTACTACAGTGTGGATGTACTTAGTATAGCTTTGATTCAAAGCTATGTTTTCTTAGTACTATCTCCTTTTCCTGACTACCATTTTTCTCTCTGACCTCCCCATCTATGTCAGCCAAATCTTCACCTTAACCATCCTTTCCCATTGCACTTCTTTTTTATTGTAACAACAGCAATATTGCCTTGCCTATTAGAACTTTTTTTTTTCCTGGTCTTTCTTCTTGCATTTGTGAATCAATTTGGTTACCTTCTGAAAACTATCTTTTCCTGACTTCTTCCCTGATATGCTGGATTAGAACATAAAATATATATCCTTCTTGTTCCTTAATGTCAATCCTAGACCTTCCTACCACCAACATTTGGAACTCTCTCTTCCTTTAAAGAGGGTTCTCTATTAGTTTGCTATAGCAACTATTCAGATTTGATCACCTTGAATATATTTCTCTTTTGTGAGATCTAGGAGGCTATTGCCTACTGACCCCAGCTAAATATTCCTCCTACTTTTCTCATAGAATCCAATACTAATCTAGCAAAAAAGTCATCTTCTAATTCAAAATTATAACCTTTCTGCTTGGAAAATTCACTTGTATATTGATTGCCTTTCTAAGCTTTTGCTTAGCTACCAATGGGGATAGAAATACTCTTGTTCTTTTCATCTTTTATAAGAGTTCCTCTATAAAACCCATAACACTGTTATTCCTCTTTCTGGCCACAACCACCTGATTTTGTCTGGTTATCTCTGTGCCTCATTTTTCACGAATCTACTATTTTCATCATAACTTCCTGCCATTGAAATTCTCCTCAATTTCCTAGGCCACCTCCTTGATATGGTCTCATTTTCCTTCATCCAAAATTTTGCTTCTGTAGTTAACTGGTTCTAAGTTACTTGCTTTCTATCCTCAAACTCCATTTCCACTTGTCTCTTTCCCACTTGTCTTAGCTTATTTTTTTCAAAACCCATCCTTGGGTTGTTCCCACCATTCTCCTCCAACCCAGGCTCAAGAGCTACAGAATACCACTGGAAAAATTCATATAGTTATGTTGTTACATTTTACCTACTATCAAGTTATGCTATCTAATCTCAGCCGAGTTTTTACTGCATGTCAATTGTTTTGTTCTCCCTTTATGGCTTTGTTATCCCCTAAAGCTTCTACTTTCTTTCTAATATCTCCTCAAAATGTCTACACCTCCCCTCCTTACTCCATCTTATCTTAGAACTAGGCATTATATTTTACTAGTAAGCTGAGGTCCCAGTCCCATAGTTTAAATTATCTTAGCATCAACCTCTATTCTCTCTTCTGTTTTTCTAATCTTATAGGATTCTATGACACATTTTGTCAGATAGTGCCTCTATTCAAGTATTTGATCCTCTTCCTACCATCCCCTTAGAGTCTTTTTAAATAACTACCCCCATCCCTTAGAGTTTTGAATATTTTCTTACTTATTTGGCTTCCTGCATTTTAACTACAAATTTGCCCACATCCTCTCCATACTAAAAAAATGAATGAACAAAATATCCAACAACAATGATGACAAAGACCACAACAACAAAAGCAAAAAAAGGAGGGAAAAAAACCCTTTATTTGGCCACACTGTGGACGGAAAAATAAATAAGAAATAATAGGAGGACATTAAGAAGAATGACCTAATTTTAACAGAAGGTGCATATTAAGGAGAAATGGGAAGTTTTATAATAGGGTGGGTCTAAATGATGGAGTGTTTTGCAAGCTAAACAGGACAGTTTAGAGCAAACGTTGGTGTAAAAACAGAATGATATCTCCCTAGAGCAAAGAGAGTATATTAAAGAGACAGGGAGATGGATATTTTAAAGTATCAAGTGCAGTAATTCAGAGGTAAACATAATGAAAGCTGATATTAAAATGATTACCGCAGAAATGAACAAAGAACATAAAAGTGATATTGCAAAGAGAGCACTATCTAAAACAATGTGAATGACTTAGAAAATGGGATATTATAGAAAGATCATTACTCAAGGAGGTAAGAGACAACTGTCATAGTTTTTTCTCCTTCATTCACAAGTTTTTGATCATTGCATCTTCCAAACATTCAGTTCTCTTTAAGTTTTAGAAGCCCGACACCTGATAGAATTCCCTAACATTAACTGTTTGCACATTGGATAGTAAGCTGATGTCAGAACTGTACAATCAACAGAGTGAGGGGACCAGTTAGCTTGTGAGAGTTAAATTTTCAGTTTGAATATCAACACATCAGAAATTGGCAAACTGCAAATCAAACACTATGCTTGATTTGTTGTTTTATTGATTGCCTGAGCTTCATAAAATAATGGCTAGAACATTGATAATGCAGGTTAAACCTAAAAATCTCTCCAGCATACCTTTGTTCCTACCCCAGAGAATCAATTGTTAAAAACCTACCAGTATAGATAGCCTGATGCAATCCAGCTTGTGCATCCCTGTGTGGGACCATATAAAAAACAATGGATCCATTTGAACCACAAATGAAATGAACTAAAACTTCTATTTAATCTTGAAAGTTGTGACACTTGAGAAATGCTAAATGCCTCTCTTAGGTCCACGAGGACTTCATATTCTTGTGGAAAACCTGACTATATAAAAAAAATTAGTTTAAAAAGTCTAATTTGATCCAGCTTCTCAGTACTATGAAATCTTCTAGGATAACAAGCTAAAGTAATGATTTCCAATTCCTGTTAATATTTATCAATAGCCAGGTTTCTGATTTTCTGGTTGAAGGTACCAAGAGAAGTGAAACCAGGAAAGCATTCAATGTATTGACTGACCAAGCAGGCAGGCAGAAATAAGGTGCTTCTGAGGACTGCCTCATATGAGTGAGAGTTACAGCAGAAAAAAAAATAGTGGAGAAGCATATTTCAGACTATTTGATGAGGAAAATCCAGAAAATATGACAAAGACTGGAACCCCCAAAAATTCAGATACATAAGAGATCCTCTGACCATGCCACTTCTGTGCTCAAAAATGTTCAAAATGCTTCAGTTTCTCCCTATTCCTTTAGAGTAAAATGCAAATTCCTCACATTTAAAGATATTTTCTTAATTGCAGACAACCATTCCAGACTTGTATATTCTTCTTCAAACACTTTTTATTCCAGCCAAATTAGTCTATAACCTTTTTTTCTTTTAAAATATTTTTTCATTGCCTTTTTTTTTGTCTTTACATAGCCTAGAATTTCCCCTGACCCATATTCTTGACCACATTTTGTTTGAGTCTTGGTACAAGCCACTGGAATGTAATCCCTCCTCAACTTTATGGGTTAAGTTCCCTTGTTCCACTCAAGGTTCAGTTTGGTTCCTTCCTCCTAGTTTCTACTTCTCCTCCTAGTGGCTAGTAGACTTTTCTTCCCCCAATTTTCTTGATTTAAACATTTATTTCAATGCATTGTCCTCCTCCAACAAAAAGAAGAGTATTTTACTTTTGTATTTCTAGTATATATTAGAGTATCTTGCAAGTTGCTGGTGCTTAATAAATGCTTATTGATCCAATAACATTATGAGTAAAGGCTTCTATTAAAAAGGTTCTAAAAAATGAGAACTAGAACCAGTGTCAAGAAATGGAGGCATAGGAATGTCACTCAGAGCAGGAATAGGGTTCATTTGTATGAATCATTCTGGCAGACTAATTTGCATCATGTTTCATCTATTGGCTAAAATTAATGCTGTCCTGGATGTCTATACAGAAGTCCTAGCACTTATACACATTCCTAGACCCATCTCATATTCTGCTTTATCAAATAAGTAAAAGCTGTAGGCATTGGTAATGCCTTCAGATAGAAAAAAGCCAAAATAAAGGAACCAGCAATTGCAAATGCCTTGGAATTGCTTTTGATGGCAGGGATACATCTGAGTAGTTCAAAGTGATTCATTAGCACAAAGAAATAGAGGAGAGGGAACAGCTCCGTGAGCCTTTGGCAAGCATGTTAAAGCAGGCCTGTGACAGATGAGCTCAATGAACTAGCAGCTTAAATAGCAGTTGGGAACTAGAAGTCCTGAGAAATGAATGTGCTGACCTTACAATGGTGAGCAAAGCTTCATGCCTAGAAAGCCAACTTCTGGGCACTGGTGGGAAAATGTATAGGATTATTCATCATAGGCTTGGGGGTGGGGTGGGAGGGCGCTACTATAGAATTATACATGCTATTAATTAAGCTTAGCACAGCATGGCTACTGACTTCCACCTAATCTCTTGATTAACTAATGGGGCCAAGAGATTTCCCTATTTACTGGATGTTTTTCTTTTACATTTTCTCTTTTCTTTTCTTTCTTTTTCATTTTTTTTTACATCAGAGACCATAAGGGGCATGGCCCCTAAAAAAACACATCTATAATTCATGGACCAAATTGGAAACAGTACTTAGAAGCTTCCCTCCCCACTGGCCTTCCTCTTCTTTCCCCTTTGTTCACACAGAAGCCAAATATGTGTGAGGTATGTCATTCCATACTGTGCAATTCCATTTTCACTTGTGTAGGTCCATTTGTCAAGCTGCTTCAGGTGCCCCTGGGGCATGATCAGGGACACTGGAGGGGGGAACAAGTATCTGGGTTATGGTGAAAAAAGGTTTATTTATTTAGCTTATCTCTCAAATATGTTGGAATTATTCAATTAAGTCACCCTGAAGGACATCAAGCATCATGATGCCATATTCTTGTAACCAAGATAGCTCTGGGCAGAATTGTGGGTTTTGGCACAGTATAAGAGGTGGAGATCTGCCAGGCCCCACTGGTAGTAGTTGCATTTTTGACGTTTCTCCCATGGGACACCATGTTTTAGGAACTGAACGAGCTCTTTAGAACTTGAAATTCAGAAGAAAGGAATGGGGCATACAATTTGAGCAAGTACTATATTTCCTCGGAACATTGAGGTTATTTATATCTGTATCTATATCTATATATATTTATAAACATGTAGGAAGTATTACCTAAGAAGGACTTTAAGTCAACATTACAAAGTATATTCAGACAGAAAAAAGAATTGTTTCTAATATTGAGTCATAATCTTTAGTTTCTTGAGCCTCTCAATGTCTAAGCTAGGAACAATGATTCTGAAAAGACATGGAGTCATAGGATTTAGATCCAGAAGTTACATTGAGGATGCTTAAATGAATGCTACTGGGTTTTTTTAACTAGCTTTTTAAAAGCAAGAAAGATGAATGTAAAGTAAAGGGGGGCTAATCTTATATTTTTATTCTATTATTTGTGTGCATGACCTTAAGAAGGTCCCTTTAACCTCTAGGAATTTCAATTTACTTATTTGTATAATAATAGGAGTGAATTAGGTGATCTCTAGGGTTTCTTTTAGTTATAAGTCTCTCTGAAGAGACTTTTTTAGTTATAACTCTCTGAATTTAAATATGTAGAGTAAGTGGAAATATCATTAGAATGGAATGATCAGTACTGTATTCCAGGGCACTAAAATGGAGGACACTGACAATATTTGTATTGTCTTTGCGGGCAGGTAAGAGGGAGACAAATACTTAATAAGTGCCTACTATTTGCTTGAGATTGCTCTAAGAGCTTTGTAAAAATTATCTCATTTAATCATCACAACAACCCTGGAAAGTAAGCACTATGGTTTTTTTTTCACTTTACAGTTGAGGAAACTGAGGCAGGCATTAAGTGAATTGCCTTGATTAACACACCTATTATAAATATTTGAGGTTATATTTGAACTCAACTCTTCTTGTTTTTAGACCCAGCATTCTATCCTCTCTGCCACCTCACAGTATAAACATAACATCCCTTAGCATCTAACTAGCAAGATTAATTACTTAAAATAGGAATGCACCAGAAGCTGTGCTGGATGGATTTCTTCTTTCACTCTTCCTTACTTTTCTAACTCTCTATACCCTTTAACCTGTTTGACCACTCCTCTCAATTAAAGCTACTTTTTTACTAACTCCTTTGGATAAAATTTATGGTAATAGCCCTTTGGGCAGAACATTCCTAGTTATAACTCTGAGATTAATCATTTGCTATTCATCTTCCAGTGACCTCAACAACATAAAGGGAAAAAAATCAGTGTCGCCTTGATGATTTAAATTTTGATTTGTAGTAACTTATAGTCATCTCAGTCTGCTTTTGTCACATCTGTCAATCTCCAAGAGTATATCAATTTCTTTTGTGCTCTGAAGGGCATAAAAATGTAATCCCTTCCCAAGAATCCTAAATATGCTCCAAAAGCAATCAACCACTCCTACCACAGAGTCATCAAGGTGACACAACTTCGCCTAACCTCTCACTGCCTCAACCCCAATCCCAAACCAGATTCAGCTTGATTAGAGATATGAGAATGACAGAAATCAGAGACACACTAATGGAAGTATAGATTTTAGAGAACTTCTTAAGCTTTTGTTGTGTGTCATGGACCCCTTCAGAAGTCTATTGAAGCCTATGGACCCCTTCTCAAAACAATATTCATAAATTAATAAAAGAAAATTCAGAATATTACAAAGGAAACCAATTATATTAAAAACATTCATTAAAATGTTTTTTAACAAAAAAGTTTATGGACCCCAAGTTAAGAACCGTTTCCGGAGGCCCATGGTACACAATGCCAATTAACCATAAAAGTTACCAGCAAAATAGCTTATGTGGTGTCTGGCCAATTTGTTCCAATGTGGAAGAATAATGTGCATCTGTTTGCCAGCTGTTTACTCCATCAACTCCAAGCTGATATAGTAATTCTGGTTGATCAAGGGGAATAAACCACTAGTTGTTGTTAGGCACAGTTGCATAAAAAATAATTCTTTATTCCTCTTTTAAGGAATTGTGTACCATGGGCCTCCAGAAATGGTTCTTAACAAGGGACCTGGAGGTCCTCTTACCATAGAGATGTGTAGGGATTAACCAGCCCACAGTGACAGGAAGTAGGAACTGGGGAGTCCCTTGCTGGGTAAGCATCAGTGGGTTCTGGCTGTAGTTAGGGCTGGTAGTTCTGGGATGTTGGCTGCTGGGAATGTGTTGGGTTGGTGGTTAGTGTTTAGTTATTGGAAAATAAAGGTGGGTCTGAGCTTACTGAGAGGGCTTTTTGGTTTTAGCCTTTAGAGGGGTTTGGGGTTTTTTTAAACTTTTGGGGAAGTGATTGGGTTGGTTTTGATTTGGCTTATTGGGTGGGAACTTTGTGGGATGGTTCTTATTAGTGGTAGTTATAGGCAGTTTTAGATAGTAGTTATAGGCAGTTATAGTATTACTAGTATAGACATTAGGAAAATTTCTTTCCCTACTCTTTCTTATATTTCTCTCCTTTACAATATTCATTTTGCTGTATTCTTTTGTTATCTATATTTTAATTAAAGTAAATTGTTAATTGTTAAAAGTCGCTAGAAGTTTTCTTTTCCCTGGCTTAAAAGAATAATATTAATTTATAACTCTACTATATTTTAATTAAAACTTAAGTTATTAAAAGTTGCTCTCTTATTTTGTCAAAACCCCTTTTTTATCCCTGCCCTTTCAGTGGTAAGCATATAATTTCTTGCGTGATGCCCTTTACAATCCTAATGTTGCAGTGGATGGGATGGTAGTTCACCAGTTGACCCTTCTACCCATAGTTTCTAACTGCATTATATGTACTGAGAGTGGTGTTTATATTTTTGTATCTTAGAACCAAGATCCTTTGTTCTTTTCCCAAACATCTGAAAATCGCTAGCTAGTACTAGTCAAGTGTCTTGTACATTTTTTATAAAGACAGACAGAAAAAGTACAAGAGAATATGTTTTCCTCTTGATACCTACAAATTCAGTGTATACCATAAAATAGAAGGTAGTGACAAAAATCATTTCATGATGCAAAAACATATGGCAGGTCTCTAGGGTATTCTTAAATTTTATTTTTAAAGAGGTGTGTGTTCAAAGTCAGATAATTCCTTCCCAGACAAGTGGGCATCCCAGACGTCTATTCTGAAGTGGCCTCAGGAGAAAATATCTATCAAAATACAAGGAAAATTCTGTGGGGAAAATACATTTGAATTTATTAAAGTCAGAGAAACTTAGATAAAAAATTAGCGAGATAGTGAAAATACTGAAGGAGGTTATTAGTACAAATTTAATGGTAGCCTGTTGGGGTGAGGAGGATGGAGAATCATATAAAAGAATTAATGACAAATGTCTACTGTAAGACAAGAGATCAACAAATATGAATAAATCAGTCACTAATGGCCAAATATATAAGCCTTGGGGGATTTCTAAAGCTTGGAATTCCTTCCTCTCATCTTCTCATCTCTTATTGTTTACATAGTCTTTTTTTTTATTTTTACTAGTGAGACAAGAAACAAGAGATGGCTGTGATGATGAGGTAGCTTGGGACTCAAAAGATTAACATTAAATCTAGATTCTAATCACAAACTTTGGGCAAATTATTTAATTTCTCTGAGCCTCAGTTTCTTCATCATTTCTAGAGAGGGAGTAATATTTGTTCTACCTATTTTACAGTCATGTCAATTTCACAAGGTGGCCTTGATGACACTGGTTGTAAATATTTTTAAAGAATGATTTATCAATGCAATCTAGAATTTTCCAATTCACAGACAGAGCTTCATATTCTATCCATCTAGTTTATAAAGTTTATTGATAACTCACTAACAAGTTTAATGAACAAATGATATTAAGAATATCATTTCTTAAGAATTAATATATTGGAAATAATTAAGGTTAAGAATATGTTTCTGTCAACTTCAGTGCCATCTTGATCTTAATATTGATTCAGGTTCTGAGAGGCTTAGCAGAATACATAATAATTTTAAATAACCAGTCCTGTCCAGGGTTTTATAGATTTGTTCTTAATGACCTGGGACAATCAGGTTCTATACTCTGAGATAGACAAAGGTAGACAGCACATTTTTTATAGGATCATTTGTCTAGGGGAAGCTGGTCCCACCTGCCATGAAATTTAATATTCAGGAGAAGAGATGAGAAAAAAAAACAAAAAAAATTGTAGAATTCCTGTTTTGTTATGGGATATAGTTAACAGGCTGGATAATCACTCTAGCTATCTGTTTTTATAGTCCCCTTTGGGGATAGGGACCCAGGCTAACAAGAGTGTATTAGTCTATAGAGAGATGAATTACTGTCCTCAAGTGTTTTTTTTTTTTAGTTCAACAGGCTTTTCAAATGGGTCAATGAATGTCCAACTACAGGAAATATTGTGAATTGAGAATCTTGCTCCTCTTTTTTTTAACCCTTTTCCAATCCTTTCTTGTTTTGCCCAGGTACCCAGCATTTCTATGATGCCCAAGACCCCTTCTGCTTAAAAAAAAAGGAGATAAACTTTGGATGACTGTTCCATGGTAGAAAAGTCCTCAGAGGCTGCTCTCTAGTCCCATCTTCTCATTTTTCAGATGAGTAAACAGTTCAAAGGAGAGAAAGTGTCTTTGATTTTGAGCCTCGAAACTCTGAATCAGTCAGTGATTTCTTCCCATATTGCAGTGCTCCCTTTCCCCCACCATGTATTATACTGCCTACTCAATTGACACACTGATAATTTGGTGTATTACCTTAAAGCATTATATAAATGTTAACTTGGTTGTTGCTGCAGCCTTTTGATTGTTGTCATTGTTTTAATTTTGTTATTGTTGGTGACAATAATTCTTAGAATTTCATTCTTAGTTGTTCTTGCCCAAGAAGAGGGACAAATATTTTAGGAGTTATGAAGTCTTCCAAAAGTTGAAACAAACCTCACCACATTAAAATATGCCTGTACCTATAAATAACTCTAGACTTTTGCCCCATATCAATTGTGACCCTTTAGTTTGAAATGAACCTGCAAACCAAATTTCAATAATGGAAGCACAAAAAAGTATTTAAGATCTCCAAAAGTCTTGAGTACAGATAAAAGTTCCAAAAAAGGTCAGAGTTTAATAGTAATACTCAAACACAGATCTATAATGTAATTGATTTGTGCATTCTTGCCATTGATGCAACTTGCAAATGAGCATTGAATAGTGTAGGGTTAGGATTAGAGAGAAAGAAAAAGAATAAGCAATTATATATCACCTACTATGTGCCAGGTACTTTGCTAAGCACTTTTATTTTTACAAATATTATCACATTTGATAGAATCTTAGACTCAGATTTAGGAAGATCTGATTTCAAATCTTGCCTCAGATACTTACTCCAATAACTTTGGCATAGGGGCCCTACTTACCCAATATGCTGGTCATCTTTTTTGTTCTGCACCAGCAGAATTCATATTGATTATTCCTAGACAAATAACATTACTTCTTTTTGCTCATCTTGTTTTTTTTATGATACCTTTTTTACTCCTAGCTCAGCTTTATTTATAATCACAAGCATTTCCCTGATAATAGCCAAATTAATGAGGTCAGTAAATTACTCAAGCCCATTTTACATATGAGGAAACTGAGGCTCAGAGTAACTGATGCCACAATTACTAAGTTTCACAGAAGGATCTGAAGTGAAAGATCCACTGATTCTGGTGCAGTGAAATTTCTATTCCATCATGATGCCTTTCTTTGTAGACATAAGACAACATAAAAGCTGAAGTTCTTTAACTTGAATTTGTGTATTACACATTAAAACCCTATTGATTCACAATTTTTGGTTATCAGACAGCAATGAAATATAAATATTCTTCTCAATTTGCCTTCTAATGGTGAATTGATATTCTCTCATTAGTATGAACAATAAAACAATATGAGCCCAACCCATTGAACTACCAAAAAACTACTTTACTGAATTAGAAAAAAAATAACTAAGTTCATTTGGAAGAACAAAAGATCAAGGCTATCCAGGGAAATCATGGAAAAAAAATGCAAAGGAAGGAGGACTTGCAGTCCTAGATCTCAAACTATACTATAAAGTGGTAGTTATCAAAACAATTTGGTACTGTCTAAGAGACAGAAAGGAGGATCAGTGGAATAGACTTGGCGTAAATGATCTCAGCAAGACAGTTTATGACAAACCCCAAAACCCCAGCTTTTGGGACAAAAATCCATTATTTGATAAAAACTGCTGGGAAAATTGGAAGACAGTGTGGGAGAGATAAGGTTTAGATCAACACCTCACACCCTACACCAAGATAAATTCAGAATGGGTGAATGACTTGAACATAAAGAAGGAAACTATAAGTAAATTAGGTGAGAACAGAATAGTATACATGTCAGACCTTTGGGAAGGGAAAGATTTTAAAGCCAAGCAAGAACTAGAAAGAGTCACAATATGTAAAATAAATAATCTGGATTACATCAAATTAAAAACTTTTTGTACAAACAAAACCAATGTAACTAAAATCAGAAGGGTAGCAACAAATTGGGAAACAATCTTCATAAAAACCTCTGACAATGGTTTATTTACTCAAATTTACAAAGAGCTAAATCAATTGTACAAAAAATCAAGTCTTTCTCCAATTGATAAATGGGCAAGGGACATGAACAGGCAGTTCTCAGCCAAAGAAATCAAAACTATTAATAAGCACATGAAAAAGTGTTCTACATCTCTTATAATCAGAGAGATGCAAATCAAAACAACTCTGAGGTATCACCTCACACCTAGCATATTGGCTAACATAACAGCTATGGAAAGTAATGAATGCTGGAGGGGATGTGGCAAAGTAGGGACACTAATTCATTGCTGGTTGAGTTGTGAATTGATCCAACCATTCTGGAGGGTAATTTGGAACTATGCCCAAAGGGGGATAAAAGACTGTCTGCCCTTTGATCCAGCCATAGCACTGCTGGGCTTGTACCCCAAAGAGATAATAAGGAAAAAGACTTGTACAAGAATATTCATAGCTGCACTCTTTGTGGTGGCCAAAAATTGGAAAATGAGGGGATGTCCGTCAATTGGGGAATGGCTGAGCAAATTGTGGTATATGTTGGTGATGGAATACTATTGTGCTAAAAGGAATAATAAAGTGGAGGAATTCCATGGAGACTGGAACAACCTCCAGGAAGTGATGCAGAGTGAAAGGAGCAGAACCAGGAAAACATTGTACACAGAGACTGATACATTGTGGTACAATCGAGAGTAATGTACTTCTCCATTAGTGGTTATACAATGTCCCTGAACAATCTGCAGGGATCTAAAAAACACTGTCCACAAGCAGAGGATAAACTGTGGAACTAAAAACACCGATGAAAAGCAACTGCTTGACTACAGGGTTGGAGGGGATATGACTGAGGAGAGACTCTAAATGAACACTCTAATGCAAATACCAACAACATGGAAATGGGTTTGAATCAAGAACACATGTGATACCCAATGGAATCGTGCATGGGCTATGGGAGAGGTGGTGGGAGGGGGGAGGGAAGAAAAGAAAATTATTTTTGTTTCCAATGAATAGTGTTTGGAAATGACCAAATAAAAATAAAAAAAATAAAAAAACAATATGAGCCCAGTATGCCCATGGGCCTATTTTCTTCAGTGCCTTCAGTACTTCTTAATACTTTGACATTTGTTAGAGTTACTGGTAGCTCTGAAGAAATTTTTTTAATAATCTGCTCCCTTCTTTGAATTTACCTTAAGATAATTTTTTGACTTCTTGATTAATGATATGAAAATATAAAAGAAGCTGTTTAAAATGGAACATATTTTGATTTGCTACAAGACCATTAAGTTTGGTTTGGTTGAAGTATACTTCTGTCCCAGCAGCTCTATCTACTATTAACCAGCTGCCTCATATCACTCTAGGGACTGCTGCATTTTGCTGATGGGTAAAAGAATGTTTGTTGATGGGGGAGTTTGTAAAAGACTTTACATCACTTTAGATAAAGCCTGTGTCATTTGTTAGATGTGTATCTTTATCACTTTCAGATCCTGGAATGTACAAGAACAATATGGAAAAAAATGTACAACAGCACCTCCCATTAATTTAAAACTTATATTTTGAGGATACTTATGACTTTTGCCTACTTAATTCATAAATCTTAAATAAGAGCAAATACCCAAAGTGAGCAGGAAATTTGTCCTTGAGGAAAAAAATTGTCTAGACTTTTATAATAGCCTCCTAAATGGTTTCCTTACTTCCACAGTCTAACTCTTTTTCATACTATCCCACAAATAAATATCTAGACCTATGTCACTCTTCTAAAAAATCAATCCCTTAATCAGTTAAGAGTCCCCTATTAATTTTAAAATAAAACACAAAATCCTCAGCTCAGCATTTTGAGCCCTCTATGGTATGGCTCCCATTCCTCTTTTCTACCATATTTTACTTAATTCTTTACCTTTACTCACTCTTCAAGTCAAATGAACCTGTTAGCTTTTTTCCATAAATGGAATTCCAATTCTCCTTTCCAGGTCTTTGTTGAGGTGGTCCAGCATATCTAGAGTGCAATCTCTTATCCTTGGATAATCTTAATTAGAAATATCTCCCCAAAATGATAGAAGAATGAGAAAATGTGCTCTGGTAAAAACAAAAGTATTTCACATGTCCTTTTGGATAATGCATGGATTATGGTCTAAGTCAAGAGCCTCATGAACTTATTTTACATAAATCAATAGGTCACTTGTATTTTATGGTATCTCATCTGTTAATGCCATAGATACCTATAACAACATGCAGTATTGGTTTTATAAAAATGCAGAATAACAGGATTCAAATATCTTAATTAATGTTGTCTTCTTTAAAGTGGCCATTTTAATAGCTCTACATTCCAATGATGCTGGTATTGCCTAAAATTTTGGGGGAGTACATTTCAAATCTCTTTTCCCAGTCTGGTCCATGTAACTTGAAATATTTTCAAAGATGAAAACAATTTCATTCTTGGAGGACTGATATTTTTGAAAGAAACTAAAATCAATTATTGCTATGTCTAACAAGTGAGCTAGATGATCCACTAGGAGGAATACTATTTATGCCCAAACTAAAGTGTATCTCTAAATTAATGAGGCAAGTTTTCTTGTTTTGTTTCAAAATGGACTTTGACTTCAACACCCCAAAAAGAGTTCCCAAGGAGTTTGAAGTGATGGCAGCATAATTATAAAACTGCTTTTTAATTAACTATAAAATTATATTATATACTTACCAATCAATTAACACTTATTATGTGCCTACCAAGTATCAAGCACTTTGCTAGCCACTAAGGTTACCAAAAGAAGCAAAAGATCATCTCTGTCCTTGGAAACTTTAAAATATAATAGGGAAAACAACATGTGAAAATGTACCTATAAATGTATACAAAAGTATACAATGCAAGACATTTAAAGGATAAATAAAGCACAATTAATAAAGGGAAGCCATTAGAATTAAGAGTGAGCAGGGAAGTCTTCCTGTAAAAGGTAGGATTTTAGTTAATATTTATAAGGAAGCCAGAGGTTTCAGAAAGCAGAATGGTAGAGGAATAGTGTTCCAGTCATTGAAGACAGTCAGAAAATTCCCAAAGATATCAATTTTTATTTTATAAAAGTCCTTATACTCTTAGACTATGACAAATTTTAAAAAAACATAAAAAAGATCACAAGATTTAGAAATTCAAAAAACTTAGAGATGAATTCTACTACTCTTCCTCATACCTGCCCTTTATATAATCCTTTAAGTTTTGGCCAGTAATTTATTTGGGCTTCATAGTAACCTTTGAAAATGATTTTGTTTATATATGAAGACACCAAGGTTGTGAATTGTGAAGATACACAGGCAAGTGAATTACTCATGATCAAATGGCTATTATGTATATGAAGTAAAATTTGAACTCAGGTCAATAGAATTCCAAGTTGAACTCTCTCACTACGGCAACAACTGTCTTATTTTTGCACTTCCCCATTTTCAAACTGTATCCTTTCTTATAAAGTCTGTGGCATTTATTTCTTTCAAAGACAAATATTACTTCTTTTCTTAATTTGAAAAGAAATGCCATTAGCAAATAAATTTATTCTCTAAACTAGATATTCCCTAAGTGCACTAAACCAAATGAGCTCTCTAACCTAAAATCAATCTGAGAGCATCATTTCTTAGAGGAGACTAGACTCTGTAGTCAAATGAGACAGAGTAGTATCATTTTATTTCTTAAACCATTCAATTGCAGAAAATTTGATCCAATCCAATTGTGAATTTCATGTATACCCTGAGATGGCACAGTCAGAAACTGAACCCACAATGAGATGGCAAATTTAGAATTAGAAGAGCATATGCGAACAAGCATATGGAAATCATTTAATTATTTGGAGGTCATCTTTTGGACAGTGTCTGCTGGGCCCAGCTGGAGCTTAATGTAAAAGCCCCAGAGCTCTCTCTGTACCCTCTCCCCACTTCAATGCTCTTCACAAAGAATGCCAAACAAATCTGTTTCCAAATTAGGCTAAGAGTTTAACTGGAATCACATACTCCTCCCCTCAAAAAAAAAAAAAAAGTGGCTGGTGTTCAGTTGTGGTACCATGGTGGCTTCATCCTGTGTCTCTAAGGTATTTTTCACAAACATAACCTATTTTAAAATAGACAGTTCTTTAATGAAATGAGCTGAAACTATTGAAAACGTATTTTCCTATTTTGAGTATGAATAAAAATCACAGTATAATCATGATGTTTTACAATACTAAGAGAGTAGATTTTTTTATTTCAATGATATAAGAAATTTAAGATCAGGGTACTCTTCTAGTAATGCTGGTCAACATCTTTCCTGCAACTAATAGTCTTAAGACAGTTGTCTATAGCACTGAAGTTTACTTGCCTAAGGTCACAAAGTCAGTATGAACTGCAAATCTAGAAGATAACCAAGGTCATTTCTCCAATCATTATGCCACAGTGATTCTTAAAATATATTCAATAATAATTTAATAAATGATAATTTTTTTCTAACATGAAACTCATGAGAAAGCACAGTAGAGTAGAAAAAGGGGTGCTTTTTAGTCAGATCTGGATTCAAATTTTGCCTTTGATAAAAATATCAAACAGAAGAGTCTTGATTCTGCATTAGTTTAAAGCTTTTCTACAATGGGAGTTACAGAACAGATGAAAGCACAAATCTATAACCATGTTGCCTGGAATGTAGTAGACATTTGATCAATATTTATTGTTTTACTACTCATTTTTTTCAAAGCACTGTTTTAGGTGATGAGAATATAAAAAGTAAGTTTAACTATATACTCATGGATAAATAAATGGATGATAGCTCTTAGATGGACATATACATAGATGATTGATCAATAAATATCAATGGAGAGATGATATATTGATAATTATATGATAGATATGGTATATGAATAACAGATGTGGACAGATAACTGATAGACATAGATATGAGTGTATATACACAAAATAAGAGAAAGATAATAAATGAGAAAAATACAAAGTAAATAAGTTCAAGGTAATTTGGGAGAGAGGTCACTAGCAATTTACAGGCTCAAATAAACTGCATTTAGAAGGTTTTTTTTTTTTAAGTTTTGTCTCAAGAGAGATATTCTATGAAGTAGACATAAGGAGCAAGTGCCTTCCAGGCTTGGGTCATGGGAAGTAGAGACTAGCTGCATTGTGTGGCTGATGGTTGATTGAAGTAAAAGAATGGAAATGAGGAATGAGAGAAGAAATTACTAATATGAAAAAGAGGATGAAAGTCTGAAATGTGTTACTGATAGTGAGAGTAGAATGGAAGGCATTAATATGGGAGAGATTTTCAATATAGAATCAACAGAATTTGGCAAAAGATTGGAAGTAGGAGTAATGGAAAGGGAAGAATCAAAGACAATTGATTTTGGGGGGAGGCAGGGGAAATAGGATTATACAAATATTAATGAAAATAAAATTTGGATGTGGAGTAGGTCTAGAGAGGGAACTTTCAGGATACACTTTGGGGTATTTCAAGCTTAAAGTGCAAACAAATTATCCAGGTAAGGAAATCTAACAAGCAACTTTAATCAAGATACTCAAGCTCAAGAGATTATGTGATTGTTCATACACATTTGTATATTATTCATAAAAGTTAAAATTAATGAGAAAAGCCATTAAAAGTGGAAAGAGAAATGGGGAGGGAAGGAGGAAGAGAGCTTTGGAAAGCCATCTATACTTACATGAAGGAGGAGGAGTACATACATGTGAAACATAATTATAATTAGAATTTGGACAATAGAAGAAAGAACACAGATGAATATATCATTCTATTTCAAGTGACTATATTGGTAGAGTACAGATAAGAGAGTATTAATAAGGACTAGTTAGTCAACAAGGTCAAATTCTATTAAAGAATAAAGGAAACAGGAGCAGAAGGCATTTGCTGATGGGAAAAAGAAAAGGTTAGGGAATGGAATTGATTGTATAAGGCATGAAGTCAAGTTTTAGATCAGATCCCTGGTTCCTATAGCCTCAACACTCCAGGATCCCATGAGCTCTCACTGAAAGAACTGGGAAAGACTCAGAAGATGTTAGAATAATACCATAACTGACCTTATGGTACCCTTATTATTAAACCCTTTCATATGTTCCTTAAAATATCATGTAGTATAGAACACTACTTGTGATTTGTCTCTGCGGGATATTTTTGTCATCCTACTCTGTCTCTGAAGAGAGAGGGTTCTTGAAGGATTGTCCTGTGATACTGGCATCATATATGTAGAAGGAAGTATAACTTCTGATTAAATTAGAGATCTCTGAGCCAGGATGCTGAATAAGATTAAAAAAATACCTTCAGAGAAGGAATTTGAAAGAGATGGTTTAGAAAGAAGGCAAGAACTTTTGAATGGCATCTGTGTTTAATCTCAGAATTTTTTTAGCCATTCAGGGTCTCCCTCCATATAGGCAGCACTGAGAATCACAGGACTCAAGTTTGGGAATAACCCCTTCAATCTCTCCCAGGGTTTGGGGCCCCAGTGAGTTTACAATGACATATCAAAACTTTAGTGTTTTAAGACCACTAAGGGTAAACATGGAGATAGAGGGAAAGTCATCAAGTTTACCAGTCTCCTCAGAGCTGCCTTCTTCTATCTTCTAAATGAGGGGAGTCAAGACTGGTTTCTGAATATGACTCAATGTATATTAAAATTTAATTAGGAAATGTTTGACAAAAAATTACAATACAACATACTTAATGTTATTTTGTGGTTTTCTAAGTTAATATGTCACTAACAAGGATCTGAATTTGAAAATACAGATATAGATCTTTCACTTACTTGCATTGCTATTTCTCCTGAAAATGCTATCAAGATGAGCATAGTAGAAACACTGACCCAGAAGTATGGAAGAGCTCTGCTTTTATAGGTTATTACCAGATAGACTGGATCTTTCATCAATGATATTGGGGAAAAAAAACCTTCTTATTCTACAGGTCAATTGTCCAGGCATTCTTTTGGTAAAGATTATGTCTATCAAACATTAATAAAAGATTATTATTCATTGTGAAGGTTCCAATTGAGATTAATGTATAGAGGACCAGGTTGATATAGTTTCATGACTTCCTTAAACTTCATTTAGTGGCTAGAAAGGTTAGTAGTGGAAAAAATGGAAAGTTATGAATTATCAGAAATGCAACAACAGAAAGACATGTGATTGAAATTCGGAGCGTGATTTTCATTGAATTGGTTTACCCTGGAGTAAAACTGTAAGAAGAGAGTGAAAAACAAGTGTGATGGATTGAGAAAACAGGGATGTCATGACTAATGTGAAGAGCATGTTCAGTATTTAATTTCCCTAGTTTCTATTTGTAAGTTTTCTTGGGACCTGATCTCATGGCATCAGAACCCTTCAATGATTATTGATCCATATATGTTTTCATTTCTCCCAGAATGAAATACCTTTCGGGAAAGTACAATTTTTGAAAGATACAACTATGAGGTCACATTGGTCAAATATCCCCAGAACAACTCTCCAAACTTAATAACATTTGTCTCCTTCAGGCAAGGTCAACACAGCTAAGAAGTGTCAGAAGTGGAATATCAACCCAAGTGGATTTGATTGTAAGGCTAGCACTCTAACCAATTCACCATGTTGTCTCTCTTTCTTCTATACCCTACAGAAAATGATTTGTACAGCTGAGAGTGAATTCCTCTACTTCAAAACAAATATATTTTTTAAATTGTTGAAAAAATGAACAAGGCTATTAAAACATAACCTTTGAAAACTATTTAACCTATTAATTTGGTTGTAAAACTTATCTACTGTCCCTACTCTGCATTTTACCTCTGGTGGATTTTTCTTCTTAGTTTTTGTATTGTTTTCATTCTTCTTACTTGCATCATTATAATGGGGTAGAGGATAGAATAAAAATCAAAATTCATGTCAAGGCACAAAGCAAATTCACTACAGCCATTTAATTGGAATTCTGGACAGTTTCTATTCTCCATAGATAAAATGATATGTCCTCCTTGACCTCTGTGAAACATGAGATACTGCTATTTATTTACCCTGTCCATTTTTTCTCCCTTTCCTTCAGAGATATAACAATCTCTTGGCTCTCCACTTATTAACTCTTTATGTTCTATCTCCTTCATTTACTCTTCATCATCTTCATGTTTTTCAGAGTATATACCACAAAGTTCTGTCCTCAGTTTGTTTTTCTTCTCTCTGAACTCTTAAAGATCTTAGGAGCCTAATTTTCTTCTTATTTCATTAACTATCACAACTCTACAGATGATTCTCAAACCTGTATTTATACCCTTGATATCATTTCTGAATTCCAGAATCCCATCTCTTCATTTAGATGTATAAAATTGAGATTTTAACTCTGGACTTCAATCCCCACAAGTCCTTGCTCCACTTCTTCAAAATGCTTTGTAATCTCACGGAATTCTGAGGTGGGCGAGATTGAGAAGGTATTTAAGCTGATTACAAAGGCTTTTGAGCTGTCTCTTTTTGGACTTCCATTTTGGAGCAGATGTGGCTCTTTCCATAATGTAGGTGAGGTCTTGTCTAGGCCTCTGGCCTAGGCATGTGTTTTTTCTTACTTGTATATTATTAAATTCTCAACCTTTAATAAACCTCATAAATTATAATACTCCTTGCAGAGAGAAACTAATTTCTACCTTCCTCAGTTTCCCTAAATTTTAATCTTTACAGTTGTTATCACCCAAAACAGGCTTATCTTTCTTCCAAAATACATGCCTGTTTGTTATTTCACAATTTTTGTCAGTAGAAATGCCATTCACTGAGATTTCCCATATTCAAACTGTTAATGTCATAACTGAATCAATCCTAGTTTCTTATAACCTATTGCATACCAGGTTTTGTTGATTGTACCCATCTAACATTACTTTTACCCATTTTCTACCTTCTATTCCAAATATTATGAATTTAATATTTATTATCATTCATAAGCATTTAGACTATTGTAATAGCATAGCCATTCTTCCAGCCTCTAGTCTGACTACCCACTAAATTATCCTTCAACTTGATGCTCAAGTATTTTCTTTATAAATATAATAACTTGACCAAACCTGAAAGTGGAAAAAGTGATTTGGGAAGCCAGAGTGGTAGAGAAGAGACAGAAATTCAGCTAAACTCACCCAATATTCCTCTCTAAGTAATTTTAGATTGCTAGCCTCAAAAAAGGTCAGTTGAGACATTTTGAAACTTAGAACTCATCAGTAAGGATCCATAACACAAGGAGCAGGACCAACCCCTAGCCAGCCTATGTTGTGGCAACAATAGCATCTGGTCTCAGAGATGACATAGACAATGGCAACAGTAGTTCTGGGACTTTCTAGCCTAAGGAGGTAAAAGTGTCAGAAATAGATTATAGGGGACCTGTTGTTGGAATTGGGTGAAGGACTCTGTTGCTTTGCACATATATACTTCTAGATTACAATTCTAGCATGAAGAGGAGCACTGGAACTTGTACCTATAGGGAAAGAGGAGCTCTTTTCATAATTCTGAGGCAGAGAAGAATATTAATTACTGTAGCTACAGGAAAGCAGGGCACTTTGTCATAGTTCCAAGACAGAGAAAACTGCTTGTGGTAACTCACAAAGAAGTAGGGGCAATGGTCACATTTTTAAGGCATAAAGAAACATAAGTCCTTGTAGCGGTAGAAGAGCAGGGAACCTGGCAAATGTTGCAAGAGTAAAAGAAGCAATAGCAATTACAGATCCACGGGTACAAGATAACTTCCTGGGTAAAGTTGGAAGCATGGATCAAGAGAACATTTATCATACCACTCTTGGATCATAATACCTTGAAATATAAGGGGGAAAGAGAATAATTTTAAAAAGGGTTGAACTTGATTATTGAAGAGTGTGGTAACCAGGAATTTAATTAATTCCAAAGAGATTTTATTTATTTACAAAATGTAGAAAGAGTGAAGTAAGAAATCAGAGAGAGGATAAGGTAAGATATCTAGCCTAAACACTAAGTAGTTTACTCCTGGCCCCTGGGCAAGGAGAGTTAGTTCTTAACCAGAGGGGTCAAGTACCTTGTAGCTAAGGCCCTGGCGATGCAGGGAATCTCTTTCAAGAGGATAGGTATCTCCTGAGGTTAGTCTCCTCTAAATATCTGGCAGTTAAGAGTCAGCTTTTTACTTACCACATGTCAGTCTAAAGGAACAGGGTCTCAGGTACAGTCAGCAGATCCTTCTGCCCCTCTTCACCAGCCTCAACCTGAGAGCATGAAGACTTGAACTCCTTTCAGGAAGTTGTCACTCCCTTTTAAAGACATTTTTCTCTTGCATCACTTCCTGTGCCTTCCCCTAATTCTACACCTACCAGTCACAGTTGACTCTCTGCTCTAGGACTGCCCAGAAGGCAGTTAGTCAATTCTGATTGGTAACCCACTATCACATACGTGGGTCACAGACCTCCCCCACCCAAGTCTGAATGGGGTGTTTGTACCTTTGATGATTAAATCTAAAATGGGAAGATCTTCATTCTCAACTTTTAAGTAGGGTGTTTACACTTTGGGGGATTATAATCTAAAAATAGGCCTGGGTTATACCTTAAATATTCACAATCAGGGGAGAGTTAATTAATTTCATTTTCATTATCAGGGGAGAGTTAAATTTAATCTTCACAAAATCACTGAAAACTTATAGACATTTCAGAATGAGTTCTGAAAAAACACCACAGCAAAAAAATGGAATTTGAAACAGTGATCTCATCCCCAACTCCACTGACTCTGAGAGCAGAGCCTGAGTTTAATATAAAGTTAAAATTCAAGAAATAGGCTGAGAAGTAAGCAAATAATAAAAAACAATGAAACATAAAAGAACCTGATCATAAAATCTTTGAATGGTGACAGGGAAGATCAAGATACAAACTCAAAATATATGATATCAAAATAGCTAAAAGCAAAGCCTCAAAAGAAATAAAAATGAATTAGACACAAGCTGAATAAGAAATTGTGGAAGAGTTCAAATGGTTTTATTTTTTTTTAATAGAGATGTAGAAAAAAATGAGAAAAAATAAATTAAAGGCATGCAGGAAAATTGGGGAAACAGAATCAATAGTGTAGTAAAAGAAGTTCAAAAAGTGAAGAAAATAATACCTTAAAAACAGAATTGGCCAAATGAAAAAATAGGTACAAAAAGTCACTTATGGAAAATAAAATTAAGTAGAATTGTTCAAATAGAAAAAGAAGTATAAAGGATCATCAAAGTAAATACTTATTTAAAACTTAGAACCAATCAAATGGAAGATGACTCCATTATACATTAAAAAAAATCATTACACAAAGCCAAAAGAAAATTAGAAGATGTGAAATATCTTATCAGAAAAAAAATATTAAACTGGTAAAACAATTGATATTAAGAAGAGATGATTTAAGAATTATTGAATTATATGAAAACCATTATTTAAAAAAGTTGAGAAAATATCTTTGAAAAAATATCAAAGAAAACTACCCTGATATGTTCTGTCAAAAGAGTAAAATAGAAATTAAAAGAATCTTCTGAAATAAATCCCAAAACAACACTTGCAGGAATATTAAAGCCAAATTCCAGAATTTCAAGGTTGAAGAGAAAATATTGCAAACACAATGAGAAAGAAACTACTACAATAGGGTGACATGATGAGATCACAAAAGATTTAGCAACTTCTATTTAAAGGAAAAGAGGATTGAAATATGATACTCCAGAAGGAAATGAATTAGTATTATAAAGAATAATAATTTGCCCATCAAAACTGATTTCCTCTTCAGAGGAAATAAGTTAATGTGCTATGAAGTTGAGGACTATAAAGCATTCCTGCTATAAATACCAGAGTTGAATAGAAAATTTGACTTTTGAATGCAAGATTCAAGAAGCATAAAAAAGAAAACATGAAAGTGAAATCATAAAGGATCCAATAAGGTTAAACTGTTTACATTTCTATATGGGAAAATGATAATGTTATTTTAAGTGATTCATAATTATTAAGACAATTAGAAGGATTGTTTATAGACAGAAACCAGGAAAAATGTGTCACTTATGTTGAGATGACCTAAACAAAATGAAAAGGTGAAAAAAGAGGAATCCTTTGGTAGAAAGAGGAAGGGATACAAAGAGTGTTCAAAAGTATTAGATATAAAAGAATCATGAAAGGAAGAGCTTCTGTAGTGGAGGGGGATATAACAGGGAAAAGCAGACAATGGTCGGAATTCTTTAATATCTTTTTTACTTAAAAGAGGTAAAAATGCATATACACAATACATTGAAGGTAGAAATCTATCTTATTCAACAGCAAAGTGATAAGAAAAGTGGCTAAAATAAAGGGGAGAGAGGCATGATAAAAGAGAAGGCCTATAAATGAAGAAAGAGGTCAGAAACAGAAGATTCTTTTGAGGTAGAACAAAGTGGAGAAAAGAAAGAGATGAGCCAAAGACAGAAAGAATAACTGTAAATATGAATAGAATGAACTCATAAAAGGAAAGACAGTAGAATGGATCAGAAACCAGCATCCTACAATATGTTATTTACTAGAACTACACTTGAAACAGGACACACAAAGCATAAAAATAAGGAACTGGAGCAGAATCTATTATGCCAGAACTGAAATTTTAAAAGCCAGTCATAATCTCTATCTCAGATAATGAAAAAACAAAGATAGGCCTAATTAATAAAGGATTAACAAGTAAAGTACATTTTGCAGAAAGATATCATAGACAATGAAATAATAATTCTAAACATAGATGCACCATCCAAATTCTTAAGTTAAAAGTTAGATGAGTTAAGAAGAAAACAGACATTTAAAACTATAATAGTGGAATTCCCAAACTTTATTCACTTGCAAGTAAATAAATCAAAATATAAAATAAATTAGAAGAAATTAAGGAGATATATCTGTATTTTAAAGTTATATACAATCAATATCTCGAGACTATTCAATGGGAATAGAAAGGAGTAGACCTTTTTTCACAACTATAAATGAACCTTCACAAAAAGAGACCAAAAATAAGGCATAAATCTTCACAATCTAATGCAAAAAAGTCAAATATTAAATGTGTCTTTCAAATCATAATGCAATAAAAATAATATTCAATAAAAGACTGTAGAAATATAATTTAAAAATTAATTGAAAAAGCTTGGTAGCACAATGGATAGAGCAGTTCAAATCTGGCTTCATACACTTTCCTAGTTCTTTGATCCTGGGCAAGCCACTGAAACCCAATACCCTAGCAGAATAGGCCAAATTGAGGAAGGGGGAATATAAAAAATTCAGTGGAGAAAAGGATTCCATTAAAATTAATATTTGGCAAGTAAAAGTGACTCCATGTGAAAACAAGAAAATAAAAAAGAATGAAAATCATAGAAAAAAATATAAGCTACTTTTGAAAGACAAAGGAGTTAGGAATTTAACCAAGAATTATAGACACAGCAAAATTCAGTATAATTTTCACAGGGGATGAATATTCAGTACAATAGAAAAAAATTTAAGCATACCCAATGAAAAGGATAAGAGCTCAATGGAACATTTTCCTTTTATGTACAAGATTAAAGAAAAGCATGAAAATGTAACATTAAAGAGACATTTTAAGGGATTTAATAAGCTTAACCTGTTTATAGTGCTATGTGGGAAGATGATACTTGATATTACTAAGAACTTTATGAATATTATGGCAATTAGAAGGGGTATACAAGAGGAAAAGGTCATGGGTGTGAATTGACAATGAGATGATATCCAAAAAATTAATGAAATAAATGTTGTAAGAAAGAGGGATGCACTGGGAGAAAGTGGAAGGAAGATATAGACTGGGGTAAATTATCTTTCATAAAAGAACTTTTAAGGTGGAGGGTGAACTTGGGGTTGGATAGCAGAGGTTGAACACTACTCTCATACTTGCCTCCAATAGGGAATAACACATGTATTCACTTGGATATGAAAACATTTCTTATATCACAGGGAAGGAGGGGAAGCTAGATGAGAGAAAGGGAGTGGGGCTGGTAGAAGGAGGGAATTTGGGGTGAGGAGATGATCAGAAGGAAAAAAAATACTTTTGAGGAAGGTCAAGGTAAAGAAAGAGAGAGAAAAGGATAAACAGGAGGTAAAAATAGGATCAAAGAAATTACACAGTAATTATAATGATGAATGGGAATGGAAAGAACTTATCCATGAAACAGAAGTAGATAGGAGAGTGTATTACATGATTTATAAATAAAGATTGATACAATAGACAAATTAAGAAAACATGAATATTTTATCTGTCAGATACATGGATAATAGAAGAGTTTTTGATCAAACAAGAGAGGGAATATTATGTATATAGAATGGATGATTTTGATCACATTAAATTAAAAAGGTTTTCCACACACAAAACTAATGCAACCAAAACTAGAAGGAAAGCAAGAAATTAGTGAAAAAAATTGTAGCAAGTCTCTCTGATAAAGGCTTTATTTCTCAAATAATAAGAGAAATGAGTCAAATTTATATTTTAAAAAAGGTATTCTCCAGTTGATAAAAGTTGTTAAAAGATAGTTTTCAGAGAAAAAAATCAAAACTATCTCTAGTTATATAAAATATTTTAAATCACTATTAATTAGAGAAACACAAATTAAGACAACTCTATAAGATGGTATACTTATCATTGGCAAAAATGACAGAAAAGGAAAATAACAACTATGGGAGAGAATGTGGAAAAATTGAAGCACTGACGCACTGTTCTTAGAGATGTAACATTATCCAACCATTCTGGAACTGTGCTCAAAGAGCTATAAAACTGTGACACTCTTACGCAGCAATACCACTATAGCTATAGCTCTGTTATATCAGAGATACAAAAAAAGTAAAAAGAAAAGAAAAATCTATATTTACTAAATATATAGAAGCTCTTTTTGAGATGGCAAATAATTAGAAATTAAGAAGATGACCATCAACTAGGGAATGATTGATCAAATTGTGGTATATGACTGTGATGGAATATTATTATGCTATAAGAAATGATGAACTGATGCAAAGTGAAAATGAACTGATGCAAAGTGAGTAAGCAGATCATTATGTACACATTATACACAGTGATCATTATACATAGTAAAATCATTGTATTATGATCAACTATGAATGACTTAACTATTCTGATCAAAGCAATGATCAAAGATAATCCTGAAAGACATGATGAAAAATGTTATACACTCCTGGAGGGAGAACAAATGGAGTCTGAATGCAGACTGAAGCATTTTTCCATTTAATTTTCATGCTTTTTTGGATCATCGTTAATATGAAAAGATATTTTGCATGATCTCAGCTGTGTAATTGATATGACAATTCTTCATTTCTCACTGACTGGGGAAGGCACATGAGTGGGAGAAAAAAATTTGAACTCAAAACTTTAAAAATGAATGCAAACATAATTATTTTATAACCCTATACTGGTTTTTTACCTCTCAAATATGCTAATAAATCTGATTTCATACATGTAGAATTCTCTTTCCAAAAATGCAATCATTCAATCAATCAGCAATTACTTGACACCTACTATATACCAGGCACAATGCCAGTCAGAGGCCATATAAATAGATTAAATGAAATTATTTCCATTTCACAGTACTTATATTTTGGCAAGGAACAAAAAACAAGAGTATATATTCAGAATAATATTGTGAGGATAAATAAAAATAAATAGAAAGTAGTTAAATACATGGTGTTAAGTTAGGTAGTACCCTAACAGTTGAGATGATCATATAAAGATTATAGCTCAATGCTGTCTCCCCACCTTTTGTGACTCTTGTCCACTTCCTCCCATAAGTTCTACAATAAAAGATGTCCCCAGTGTTCCTGACTTTTCCTTTCTCATGACAGTGGGAGGATACCAATAGAGGACATAGGCTATCAACCACTTATCTCATTTTATTCTTAATGTGACCTACACAATTTTATTATCATATTGTTTTGGGGGTGATATCTTCCTTAATTCTCTATTCTTCTACTTAGTTCTTTATTTATGTTAAAGATTACTTATATGCACTATGCATACATTTTTGCCTGCTAAGTAATATTGATTTTTAATTCTTTGGAGACAGCAGTGTTCTCTTACTCACAATCATACAACACTACACATAGAATATTGGCATTTCCTGAGAGAATTTTGAGGTCATTAAAGAAGCCTTATATTTTTTAGAAGGAAATCAAACTCATTTTCCCCCACCTGCTTAATTCAGGACCCAAATCATTGTTCATTGCAACTGTCCTTCCAAGAGTTGGAAATGTCTATCTGCATATTTATAGACCTATTTTTCTTTCTTTCTTTGTATATTCATATAAACACTAACATAAATATATAAAATAGATATATAAGTCTAGGGATATGACTTTGTCCAAGTTCTTGGATACGCTTAATAAATCAATGGATCAAAGATTTAAAGATGAAAGTGACTCTAGAGGATATAAAATCAAAATCCATCATGTTATAGATAAGAAAATAAGGCATCTTCTCTAGGGTAATGGAGTTAGTAAGCATTTGAGAGTTCAAGCTTAGGTATCTCTGACTCCAAATCTAGAGTTCTAACTTTCTGAATTTGATATTCTGAGCAATAGACATCCTTCTTTAATTTTTCTTACATGGATAATTATTCCCAAACTCTTTGAATATATACATATATATAAATACATATATGGATGTTCTTGTGTGTGTTTATGTGTATTTATACCTATATTTATATACACATATGCATGCAGATACATACACATATGTCCTTTAGGGGAAGCTCTGAAATGTTATAGGACTTAAATCAATCACTGACCAAGTATTTCTTAATTGCCAGCTATCGTAAGAACTATGTAACCAGAACAATTATATCCACAAACAGGAGTATGTTAATAATAGTAATAATAATAATAATAATAACATAATTATTTGTTTTGGATTCTAAGTTTGATAAATACATTTACACACATTAATTCATTTTATGCACAATGCAACCATATTGTATATATATAGGTAATGTTATTATCTTCATTTTGCAGATGATAAAATAAAGATGCAAATAGGGTGTGATTTGCTAGCTAGCATCACATAGCTAATTAGGGAATGTTCAAGGCAACATTTGAACTCAACTCTTCTTGACTTAAATTCTTATGCTCTATTTATTGTGGAACCTAGCTTCCCATTATCCACAGGAAATTGTTGTTCAGTCATATCTGTCATGTCTGCCTCCTTGTGACACCATCTTCAGTTTTCTTGGCAAATATACTGCAGTGATTTGGCATTTCCTTTGATAATTCATTTTCTACAAGAAAAAAATTGAAGCAAACAGGGTTTAGTGACTTTCCTAAGGTGACCCAGCTAGTAACTGTTCCTGACTTCAGGTCTGGTACTCTATCCACTGGGCCTCTTAGATGCTCTGCCATAAGAAACATCTTCACTAAATCTGTATGACCATGGTCTACCTCTCTAGTCTCTCCACAGCACATTTCATTAATCCTAGTGGAAAATTCTTCTAAAATATAACTAAGAATTTAAACTGTTTGCCCTTCACTTATGAATGATGTGATTTATTTCTTGATGGTAGCAGTAATTCCTAGTTCATCTTTTATTTTATTCTTGTTCTGGTCTCATTTGTCATTTTTTCAGAAAAAAAAGATCTAGGTTTCCTTAGTCAAAACTATGACCAAGATCAGGGTGAGGCCTTCATATTGAACCAAAATATTTATGAAATATTCTACCTTTATTGTCACTACCTGTCTTGGAGAAGTCAATATTCAAGTAGCTGACTCCATTATTAGCTAAGTATTTTTCATAAAACAATTTTCTCCCTTGACAGTAGATTTTTCCCTCTGCCATATACTCTGGAATCATTTGGCCTAAGGACCACAAAATAGGTGTCCCTATTGTCCATGAAACTTAATGTTCCATATTTTATCTAGAGGGGTCCCAAAATCCATTACATCCTTATGCTCCATTAGAAAAGTATTAATTTGTAAATTCCTAAATTGTATATCTTCATTACTTATTGTACTCTTATATTCTAATACAGAGATTTTTTTTGACCATTGTGAAGTGTTAATTGGGTATGATATATTCTGGAGATAATACCAGAGATTTAATATTGCAAGGAATAACTGGGGTCACCTAATTCAATACATGCCTGAATATTAATTATCTAGAAAGTGATCACCTGGTCTGCCAGAATGGTAACTTTCAAGAAGAATATACACTTTTTGAGGATAAGGGTTGTTTTGTTTTAATTCTATAATCTGGTACTAAGTAAAATGACTTGCATAGAACAGATGCTTAGCAAATGTTTGTTGAATTAAGCATTAATACCACTCTCTCCCAAAAGCCCTTAATGCCTTTATTTCACCTACAAAATGAATTCTAAACTATTTCTCATGGCATTCAAAATCTTTCATAGTATAGCTCCCGTAGAAGTTTACAAAAATGTTCTTCATTTCTACCCTTCCATCCTTTGTTGCAACCAAACTAGATTTTTTTTTCAATACATGTTTCTTTTCCTTTCCATCACTATTTCCTCTACCTGGAATGTCTTTCATCCTCATGTCTCTCTAACAACACCAAACCTGTTCTTCAAAACCCAATTCACTGTTATTCTGTCCATGAATACTTGCTTTTTTTTTCTAATTAGAAGTTATTACTGTCCTCTGATGACTAAGCTTCCCTCATGAAATCCCTTAAACTTCCCTTATGAAATTTAAACACTATAAAGTACATATATAATATATATTCTATATTCCATAGTCTATGTATTCCTTGAAGGCAGATACCATAGCATATATTTTATACTTTATTTAAAGGAGATGAGATGGAAGAATATGTTGATTACTACACTGAACATGAGGCTGTCCTGAGTCCAAGTCCAAACTCAGGGATTTAATGGGGTTAATAATAATACCAATCTCCTAAGGTTATTGTCAGATAAAACACAATGACATTTGTGAAGCACTTTATGACCCATACAATGCTATATAAATGCTAGTTATTAATATTGTGGGCCCCCTGTACTACTTAGCACTTTGAAGAGGATCTTTTCTCACTTGTTTTTCTATAAACAATATATTTTGTTTGATGAATAGTCTGGTTAAGTAGAATCTACAAACATCAATAAGCTTGGTGGAAACATTTTAAGTTCTCTGAAAGATCCAAACATTTTTTTGTGTGTAGTGGATCAACAAATTCTTGACATCTACTTACCAAAAAACTGATTTATATTGACATTGGGCTAATTATCATTTTTAAATCATCTTATCCAAGGCAAAGAATTTTTGCTTGTGGTTATTCTGGTGAACTTAGTCAGCAACTAGCATACACTAGTCATCTAATTTCCCCACTTGATCCACCCCCAGAGTTGTTGACCAGTACTTTAGTTTGTTTTTCCATCATGAAGCATGAGAAGTAAAAAGGTCAAGGCCTTACCACACTTTGGCAGTATTATAGACCTATGATTTACGTGAATATAGACATGGCTTGATTTACATTTTATCATTGAAGAGGCTGGTTATAGTGAAGAGATAGATGAAAACAGTTGCTTTAAAACAATGTATGTACTATTTCAGAGAAATATTTTATATTTTCAAATAAAAAGGAGGCATCATGCTATGGTAAGTATAGACTGTAGGTGGCTAATTCTATTCCTAATTTATAGTAACTGAAAAATTATTCTCTCATAGTTTTTATGTCACAGTAGCCATAAACACATAATTAAGACTGATAGTTTATAAAATTAAAAGTTCAATTATAATAAAACAAAAGATTATGGCCTGCTTGAAAATGCAAATATTAAAAATAAATATTATATATTTTCAGGCTCACCTGTGTCCATGTATCTATAAAGGTAAAAATGTTCCCTTTTCAAAAGTTATGGATTGAACCAGCTGGTAAAATAAGCTTTATATTTCTATTTTTATGAAGCTTTCTATCTCAAATTTTGGCAAAACCTTGGATTCAAAGATGTGTATTCAAATTCTGAGTATTCCATATACTAATTGTGGGATTTGGGACAAATTTTCCTCTTTCTCAGCTCTGAATTCCTCATTTATAAATGAAACAATTGGACTTAATAGTCTTCAAGGTGCAATCCAATTTTAAATCAATGTTTTATGGTTTTAGACCCTTAAAAAAGACAGAAATTGAAATAAATATAATTTTGAAGCAAATGACTAATTTCAAATTTCTATGTCTCTTCCTCTTGATCTACACAACTCAAGAATAACATAAAATATCAGACATCTGTCACAGTTTTAAAAATCTTTCCAGAAATTTACCAATATCAAATGTTCTCACTTTTTTTCTCTTCAGATATTTGACCACAACATTGAGAATGTAAAATCAATGACTGTGGGAAGAAACTTACATTTAAGAAAGGCTGAATCATTGATTTTCAAATGAGTACTTCGCCAAAATGAGCTACAATATGAACATTATCATCCTTTAAGGTTCTGACTATATATTTAGGGCATGAATCCAAGATTTTTTAATATAAAATTATCTCCAATGATACATTTCTGATTATGCTGTGTTAATCTTCTTTGTGTTTTCCTTTCAGTCTTCCAGATCAGAAAAAGGTTCTACCTATTATGTTTAGAGCCTACCTTTAGTTTTGTTGAGAGTTCAATAGACACCCCCAAAATCAGTCTATTAGTAAATATATTGGTAACAGATGCTGCAAATGAACACTAATCTATGTTCAGAATTGAACAGGATAAGCCCAATGGGCTAGATTTATTTTAAGGGTCCATACTAATTCAAATATTTTAATAATCCAAATGTAGTTCTACATTTTTAAAATCAATATTTTTTCTAATGGCAGGTGGTACTGGACCCCGATAGAGGAAGATTTGAGTCCAAATTTGACTTTAGATATTTACTAGCTATGTGATCATGGAAAATTCAATTTACATTGGCCTATTTCAGTTTCCTCATCAGTAAAATGGGGATTTTAATAGCTTCTCTCTTGCTTTTATATTATTTGGTTGTTGTGAAGATCAAATGATTTATTATTTTTAAGTGCTTAGCATAGTTCTTGGTACCCAATAGTCCTTTGACACATGCTTGGTTCCTTCCTTCCTGATGATGTTGTACAACTGCAATTAATGGAATCCTTAAGTCTCTGATGAATTGAAGCTGAGAATCATCCAAATATTAATAGTACAGCAAATGGGGAAATTTGCTGGTGGTGGTGGAGGGGGTGGCTGTTATACAATATAAATGAATGGAAACAGAGGAGAAATTGTTTGAAGGGAGTCATAATAGAATGCAATGAATGGAGAATAGGGAAAATGAGGTTATTTCAAAAGAGACAAGGATATATAAGGGACACCTCACTTCACCTATTCCATTGGTATATACACAATGCTATGACCTAAAACACAGAGGGCTTGAGAGAAAAGCCTGTCTCATTCTTTATATTTATATCCTTAATGACTAGTATATAATAGATAACAATTTTAATTGGAAAAAATGTGTGAATATGTGATAATAGTTAATATTTTCTCATTGTCTTTATTTGAACAAGAGTATCAAGGTATGAAATTTCTCATTTATTTTGGCAGCTGAATAAAAGACCTTAAGGATTGATCTCTCCTAGTGCTAAAAATTATGTCAGCATAAGCATGTACCTCTTTTGTATAAATGTCCCAATTTGTCTGTTACATGCTAATCTTCATTTGGCATAGTGGATGAAGAGAAATAATATAAAGTGTTTTGCAAGTTTTTCATCACTATGTAAATTCTAGCTATAATAATAATAATATGTTTAATTTTTTATGGTTTGGACTTAATATTTAAATTGGTGGTTGCCAGGGAATTAATTTCTAAATCCCAAAATGAATTCCTAAAGTAGAATGGAATTTATGGTAATTTATTTACAATAGAGGGAAGATATTAAGGAAGAGAGAAAAGGGGAGAGAGAGAGAGAAAGAAATCTTTGGCTTCCTCAGAGCCAGGTAGAAATTCTAAGCCCCAGCCAGAGGAAAGGAGTCTCAAGATGATGGACCTTTCTCAGAGGTTCACACCTCCAGAAAGGTGAGGAAACTAAGTCAGCCTTTCATTCACCATGGTGACTGTCTAAAAGGAAAGCAGTCTGAGGTCTCCTGCAAGAGCTCCTCCAGGGGTCCAGTTCCCCAGGCAAGTGTCTTCACTCCAAGTTTGAGTGTTTGTCTTCCAGTCCAGATTTGAGTAAAGGAATCTATATATTGATTGATCTATCTTTGTGTATCTCTATTTTCTCTATTTAAAGAACTTTTTCTCTTGTGTCACCTCCCCTAAATTTTATTTCTACCAATCACAGCCGATGTTCCACTCCAGGACTGCCCACTCAATGTATGAAATCGGTGTCACACATTTTATAGTTACTTAACAACATTTTTGGTTACTTAACACCTTTTTGTAGTTAAAATGGGTAAATCTACTTTAAATATCGAGTTAACATGTTGGAGATTAAAATCTAAAAATAGACTGGGGATAACAATTTTATTTTCACTATCAAGGAAGAGCTATGTACCTTCATTGTTACAATCAGGAGATAGCTAAATCCAATCTTCACAAGTAGTAGTAGTAATTGCCATGTCCACTTCATCAGTCAATGCAAAAATTATAATATGGTAGTCAAAATATATTGTACTGACCAAACTTAATGATGAAAAGAGTTTGTTAAGTTGCATTAAGAACTTTTCTATTTTTATATTTAATCAGATTTCCATTTTAACCTTTAAAAGCCTGAAGGATGATTTTGCTAAGTTGCATCTCAAAATAAGCTTTCTTAATTTTTTTTCCCTCCACTCATTCTTATATTTTTCATGTCATACTATTCAGAAGTTTACAACATCTTGCCCCACAATATTTTTAAAAGTACATTCAGATACAAAATCATTATTTATAACAAAATCATTGCCATATTTTCCCTGGAGGCAAATAAACCAAATGTTTCTTTACTAAAGTTGTTTCTAAACTTGATCCATTGATTTTATGGTCATTGATTTCTATGGATTAAACTTCTTTAAAAAATAGTTATATTTTGTAACAATAAACATTCTCCTATTCATTTCTTATTTTACTTTTTTTCATGTTCATTCAACACAGTAAATAAATTCAACAAAAAATATTTTATGCCACTTATCTGAAAAGACCAACAACTTTTCCATGTAGTAATTAATGAAAGAAGCTAGGCTATTTTATCTTGAAGATTTGGAGAAAGCATAATAGTTGCCTTCAGGTATCTGAAGTTATGGGAGAAAAAGAGATTGAAGAAGCAAGACAGGACAAGATTAATAAAAAAAGGTTATGGGCTGAGGAGAAGGGAACAAAGAAAATAATGAGAAATTGACTTTGAAAAAGGAAAGGCTTACTTCTTTCTGAAAAAGGGGAGGAAACGAAAAACATGGGTCAAGATTAACAGTATTACAGTGGCGAGAGAAGATGTTTTCGAAAAGAGTCCAAGAACTTTAATCTCAGTAAAATAGAAAACCTTTACCTGAGAATTAGAGGGTAAGTCTGGAAAATAACAATTAGAAATAATAATTATTATCAATATTAATAATAGGAATTTGGTTTATAAAGCAGTTCATTTGATCCTCACAATGTCCCTAGAAAGTTGGTGCAATAATTCTTCCCATTTTACATATGTCAAAATTAAGACTGAGGGAATTTAAGTGACTTACTCTAAGTCACATAGGTAGTAAGAATCAAAAGCTGACTTTGAACACAGATCTTCCTGACTCCAAGTCAGAAATAAGCTTAAAGAGACTGGCAGGTTTAGAATAGTGTTTTGAGGAAGTATGACAAGAAGTTAATAATGAATAAATTGTTTGTTCCAGAACAGTATGGGCTCAGATAAAAGTGGATGAGCTTCATTTCTTTTTCTCATTCTCCTCTTAAAAATTATAAAGTAAATAAAATTAAATATTTTAATGCCTGTTTCCAAATTTTGACATTAGGCCATGTATATTTTCTATTTATGTTCATGCTAAAATATTTGACATATGATTCAAACCTAACAAGATACTTTTCATGTTACAAAACCTGCCATATATAGCTAAAGTAGAGTTTATGATCTGCTTTTTGCTCATTTTCATCTGAATACACACCTGCATTTGAAGAGATCAAGCGGGAACTCAAATGAAATTGTGAGATTCTCCACAGGTATTTGATCATATGATTTTTGTTTTGCTGTGGTTCGTTTTTACTTGCAAAAATTTTTTTATTATTAATTTAGAAATACAATTGGATTCTTGTCTTACTGGCATATTCCCCTCGTCTTTTAAAAACTGGCACAGGCTTTATACTAGCATTATTCTCTCCGATTGATTCACTGACTGATTTAAGCAGATGTCATCGGGAAAACCTCAGTATTAACCCTATCACCCAGCTAGCTTAACTCAAACTAATTTTGTGTCTGCACAATAAGTTAGGTTACCCAGATCACCATAAGGCTTTTCAGCTTAAACAATTGTACAGTCTCTATATAGAGCTCCAGATGTGTAATCCTCCTCTCTCCCAAACCCCCTCCAAATGGAAACTTTGTTATACCACAACCTCTTAGGGCCTCAGAAAAATATTTGGTTGGTTGTTTTTTCTTTCATCCTTTCTTTGCTCCAAATTGAAATTGAGCTCTTTGTCATCTCTGAATGGAAAGTTTCTTTTTTTTTCTTATTCTTCCTCATTTGACCACATGACATTCTCAAAGTAATAAAACACCATTTAAATGAAACATTCTAGGCAATATCCACTGAGCTCCAGTGCCATTAAATATTTATCAATACAATAGGACACATTTCATTGTGAAATAAACATTTGGCTCTATACATTTAATAGTTTCCAGTAAAGGAAAAAAATCCTCCCAGAGTTTTTGCAGCCCAAAGTACTGGACTTAACAAATAAATAGTTCATGATGTGCCAAAATTGAATTGCCAAATGATTGACCACATCCTACATTGCACAAGTAAAAGGCCACTGTTGTTTTTACAAGTGTGCTTCATTCAGTGTTTAACTCCATTGTATAAATAGTATGAGGCTGGCATTTCTAAATTAACCTCTATTTTCAACTAACTGCAGATGGGGATATAGGGGTATAGGAAAAAGAAGCAAAGAGATTTGTGGAAGGGACACTCCCCAAGAGATTTTGACCCTGAATTCTCTGCTAAAAATCAGCAAATGCTTATATGAATGTGTCCAAATTGGACACTTGGAAAATATCACTTGATGTGATTGTTTGTGAATGAGAATATGTTCAATATTTAAGAGTCTCCCTTAGAAGAGAAATTTAAATATTGAGAGATGGATAGTATATGCAGATAGAATTCTGCAACTCCTTGAGGCATGGTTGTTGATTCTCTATCATTCCTCTTCAATTTATCAGGTATAAACTTATATCTTTGCATGTTATATCTCTCTACAATCATCCATATTATAATAAATTGCTTATAGGCAGAAATCCCTTTTACTTTTGTCTTTGTGGTTCCAGCAATCATTATGGTGCCTTGTGCATGACAGACATTTAATAAAAGATGTGTGTATTGTATCAGATGAGACTTGACAAGAAGTTGCCCTTCTTTAGCTCACTGAAGATAAAATGAATTCTTTGTGTCTATGCAATACTACCATGTGGGTATCAAAATATTTTTCCCAAATGGGGGGGGGGGGAATTGACAGCTTGATTTCACCAGTCTGTGTGACAGGGAAGGGGGTAAGGGTACTGTAGTTAGTAAGAGATCTAAGAACTTTGGGCTTTGATTCTATCCTAAAGATTATGATTATCTAATTAGTCAATGTAAAAATCAGATGGATCATTTTATCTCATTTTCAAGATGATGTGGAAGCATGTGATTGGCTCAATATTTTTCTAAGTTGTTGTGTCATATATGGTAGGGATAAAATAGTCCCTTTGAGAGGTATCATGGTATTATGGCTAGCAAGCTAGTTTACAAGCCAAGATTTCCTTGTTTGCGATCTTCCTTCTGATACTAGCTGGTTATGTCATCCTAGGCAAATGATTTAACCTTGCATTGTTCTAGGTAACTCTGCAACTTGAAGTTGCAAAGGAGAAGCAGACTTTTATTAACAGAAGAAGTTACTTACTTCCTTTGGGATTTACATATACACAGATATACATATATGTGATAGTAACTCAACATAAGTTAAATGGTAATTATACATATCCATATATGCCATATGTAACTATATTTATTTTTATGAGTGTATATATGTTTACAATAAGGTTTTCTATAGTACTAGCTTAGAATTCAAAACTTCATTATGCTAGAAGGAAGTTTAAATGATGTACCTTGTGGTACTTATAATGAGTAATGTTTTAAGCATGTTCGGGGTTTTTTTTTTTTTTGGCCTTTAAGACTTTGAATAAAATGAATAGGTCTTTGAATGCTTTAAAAATGTGATCTTGACCATGTTTATTCATGAGTCTTTAGAGCTAAACTCTGATGGTGGGAAATGTAATAATTTAATTTGGAAACAACCCAGTTGGGCTATCCACATTACCACTCAAAATGATAGTTTATAGTAGTGGAATCAAAGTGACTTTGCAGACCACATTACCCCAGAGGGGACATTTTTCTCCTTTATTTGGTGCTTGAATGACAAATCTCATGTAATTACATGCCCAATTACAGATTTTGGTAGGGGTTGCTTACATGGTGGCCCCTTGAATTTGAATGCTATCTACATTTAGAGCAGACTGTGGAAAATTTTATTTCCTCTGTTAATTGGCGAAGCATCCAGCTGAGGGATCCATTAGTTAGGATGGGCCCCTCAAATAGGATATGATGTGAGGCACAACATTGAATATACTTTGTAACCACAATGAAATATAGTAGTCATTCATTATATGGTGTCATCCATTGCTTCCAATTTGTTTTTTATTTACAAAGGATTTATAATGAATAATTCTGAATTAGGACTGACCAGCCCATTTATATCAGAAATTATTGAATATTTTTTTACATTGAATTTAATTTACCAGGTTCTATGGAAGACCAAAAATGCAAAAAACACACACCTAGACCTCCAAAGATATATAATAGAGGAGAAAGACATATTTCCAACTAGCAAAGACATATATGCCCAATAACATATATATGGGGAGTGAGATAATGTCCACAGATAAAATGATGGTGAAGACTTAATGTTGGAAACCATAGCTGAAAAAGATAATTATAAATGGGGAAAGGAGTTTAATTTTTAAGAGATATGCTTAATTATTTAATAGTTTGGTCACCAGGAATTTAATTACAAAGAGATTTTATTTATAATTTATTTGCAAAATGTAGAAAGAGTGAAGCAAGAAATGAGACAGTATAACATAAAATATTTAGCCTAAGCACAAAGTGATATACTACCAGCCCCTGACTAAAAACAAGGACCAGGAGAGTTGGTCCTTAACTGGCCTCAGCAAAGCCAAGGGTGTGGTGAAGTCTCTCCTGAGGCTAGTCTCTTCAGAAAATATCCAGGAAAGAGCCAGCTCTTTCACTCACCACGTGTCAGTCCCAGTCAGCATATCCTTCTGCACCTCTTCACCAGCCTCAACTCAAAAGCATGAAGAATTGAATTCTCACAGAAAGTTCCTCTCCAAGACTACTGTCTCCACTTTCAAAAATGAAGAACTGAGTCTCACAGGAAGTGACAGCCCCTTTTAAAGACATTTTCTCTTGTATTGCTTCCTGTGCCTTCCCCTAATTCTATGTCTACCAATCATAGTTGACACTCTGCTCTAGGATTGTCCATAAGGCAGTTAGTCGATTCTGATTCCTTACAGACTATAGCACACATGGGTCACAGACCACCCATTTAATGATTAAGTGGGATATTTGCACTTTTGGTGATTAGATCTAAAGGGGAAGATCTTCACACTTAAGTTTTAACTACCGTGTTAAAAAAATAGACAGGGGTTACAATTTAATCTTCACAATAAGGAGAGAGTTAAGTATTTTCATTGTTATAAGCAGGGGAGTATTAAATTTAATCTTCACTCCTTAAAGGGTAGGTAGGGTTTTGAAAGATGGATTTGGGCAAAAAAAAAAAAAGAATTCCTGGAATAAGGAATAATATGAAAAAAATATGGAGATGCAGGAGATGTTCCAAGATGGTGATTTGTGGGTCAATCAATAGTTAAAGGATAGAATATGAATGATGATCTAACAAAAGAGGTTTAGAAGAAATAATCAGAAAGGACAACACAGAACTAAGAGAGTAAAATCACTTAAACCCAGAGAATAGAGAGTACACAGGATAAGAGAATACAGAGCATTCACTAAGAATACATATTAAGAAAAGATCATTAAATTTTGCAATAAAGGGAATATTGCTAAGGAGGTTATTTTCACTATGATGAGTAGGTGTGTTGGAGGCTGCTCTTATGCCACTACTCTTCTCCTTCAAAATGTAATGCTGGGACAAAAGTAGGCACTCATTTAGGTCATTGAATATTTTATCTTGCCCTAAGGATTTAAAACAATGATGAAATAATATTTCAGTTCTCTAGAGCAAGAGAGGCTTCCTTTTTCCTAAGGAAATTCTTCCTGTTAACAGGTCAAAATGTGTTGAAAGACAAAGTAATTTGCATAGTCCTTAGGAATCTACCAATTTTAAATGGATTAAACTGGAGGTAGTTGGGATTTTTTAAGCCCTTAGATGGTCAGGAATGGGCTCTGTGAAAGCAAACCAATCAGGTCTCAGAAGTAGCTTTGTCTCCTTTTAGGGAAAGTGAATTTTGGCTCTGGAAGGAAGATGACCTTGTCCTTCCCCTTGTTGTAAGTGGAGAGAAAGAAACTGGGAAATGTTGAAAAATAGAAGTACTATCACAAGGTGGGAAGAGAGATTTCAAGAGGCTTATAAGTGTCAGAAGTACAGGCAAGAAGTGATGGCAGCTTCTCTACTTCTGCTCCCAACCCAGGACTTTATCTGGGGAAAGGAGAAGAGACAAAAGAGGGTAACTTGAGAGGATGGGAGAGTTCAAGAGAAGAATCTTCTAGAAAGAGCTAGGTAGCATATTGGTTAGAACCCAGGATTTGGAGTTAGGCAAATCTGAATTCAAATCTGACATAAGATTTTTAATATTTACTAGTTGTATGATGTTGGGTCAGTCACCTAATAGCTCAGATATTTAATTTATTTAGATATAAAGTAAAGATAATAATAATAACCAGCTCACAAGGTTGTAAAAATCAACTGAATGAGCATTTGTAGTTTTTCAAACTTTATCATGCTATCGCAGTGATGGCAATTCCAATTGTTAAGGATAGGAGAGCCCAATTTTTCAAGGCAATTTAGAATGAGACAATAGAAATTTAAAAAGTATAAGATTAAAATAGAGAGTAATTTTATAAAAAGGAAAGGGATGGAATTCAGAGTATGAATGGATCAGGTGGCTTTGGTGAGGATAAGGGCTGTCCCTTAATCAGACTGGAGGGAAGGAAAAGAGAATGAGGAAACTATTGAATGGGGGATATGCTCTTTGAAGCAGAGGTTCTTAACCTAGGTTCTGTGATTTTAACTATATATAAATATATGTTAAATATACACATTTACATATATACAAATATACATATATATACAACCCACATACACATATGAACATACATATGTAATTTTAATACCTCAGTCTAAAAGGTGGCCTATAGACTTCACTAGACTGCTAAAGGGGTTCATGCTACCATAAAGTTTAAGAGCCCCTGAACTGTATTATTTTACAATTTTAGAGTTTAAAGAAACATTTGAGACCCTCTAGCTCAACCCTTCATTTTATAGATGAAGAAACTGAGTCCCTGAGAAGTTTGGTAGCATTTCTTTCAAACAAGTACTTAACAACAGACCTACCTAATATACATCTTTTGCTCTCCATCCCCCTGCCTAATTTGGTTTCTTTTCTTCTGCAAGAAACATTTAAAATCTAATTCAGTACAAGTCTGCAAATATTATGATGACAATAATGATGATTGATAATGGCATTTCAGGCATCATTCAGTAAGATTTGGAGGGAGAAGTGAGTTAGAGGGAATAGGAATGGGAACTTCATAAAGATAAAGAGCTAGATGAAAACAGTATGCTTAATTCTATCCCCTCATTTTAGAGATGAAGAAACTGAAGCCCAGAGAGCTTAAGTCACTTATTCAAGGTCACATATAGTTATATGATAAAGGAAGGATGCAAATAAAGCTTTCTGACTCCAGAGCCAGTATTATTTTCATATCCTATCAAATTATATCATGTGCTTTGCATATAGCCTTTCTTTAGAACTAATTATAAAATCAGCTTTGTTTTTATGACTGTGGACAATATACAGAGATGATTTAGTAAAGGCTCCAATTTTACAGATTTTTCTTGGCAGGAGTATTAATCTGATTATAAATTATTGAGATAATTTCTATAAGGCAATGATAAAGAGGGCAACAGTAAGCATAATTGTTAGTTGAATCAATAATAATCTATTTGAGAAGATTTATTTTACATTCCTGTTAAGAGATATGTCTTATACTATTGTAACTGACTATATCCCATTTCCTTATAGTATTTTTAGGAAATCTCCTCTGTGATAATCTGCATTATTATAATGTTACCATGGCAGCTTTCTATTTCTTTTTGCCCTGCTATTTAAAAAAAAAGTACTTTGAAAGTGTGCCTATAATGGCTTTTTCTTTCTTGTAGTTGTAGTTTGTGAATATCTTTTATCACGCATAGCAGTTTTCTTCTAACTAAAAAAAAAATCTTTTTTACACAACAGGGAGATGTTATCTAAAAATATCCCATGTCTAGCATTTGGTATGCTTTCTGTGTGAACTGTTTAAGAACTTTTTTTTTTCCTTTATAGATTTCTTTAGGTCAGAACATTCATTAGTGCCAAGACACCACATTTAGAAGCTGCCGTAAAAAAGAGACAGGTAGAAGGATAAGCAAAGCACAGCTATTTGTGAAGTGGCATAGTCGGCGGAGAATAATGCAGTTTTGTTTGGAATTTATCCATCTTTAGTAAAAGTCAGATAGGTCCTGAAAATGATTGGACTGGTTGGGAGAATAAAGAAGGAAATAGTCAGGCTGTCTACTTTGACAGCTGATCTGACCAAATCTGCATTAACTTGACCTGTAGTATCTACTGGATGAACTCAATTTGTCTTGGAATTCTATTTGAAAGCCAGGACTGCCATCTATACTTCAGAAAGAGTTTCATATCCAAATTGACAAAGAGCCACTTCCCAAAAAAGATTTGCAATGAAAACCTCACTCCCTTGCTTAAAAACCTTGAATTGTTTTCAACCCTCTATTCCTTGACCTGGCATTCAAATTCTAATATATGATCCCAATAAATCTATAGAGATTCTTTCTTAACACTACTTTGTTTTATATATCCTATAGCCCAAATCATTGGACTATTTCACATTAACCAAAGAAGTTTTGCCTTTTTGCCTCTAGTGTCACTTAAGTTTTTTATTTATAACTGGAATATCCTCCTTCTAGGTCCCTTCTTTATCTAGCAAAATTCAACCCTGTCTTCAAGATGCAGATCGAATGCTTGCCTGCCCACAGCTAGAAGTGATCTTTATTTTCTGAGCTTTCAAAGAACTTTGTAGCTCTGTTGCATACTTGGTGCCTTCTATTTTGTAATATAATTTATTAGGGAAAGTAGCATAGTTTTCCTATTATTTGTATAGTTCCTTGAGAGCAGAAAAAAATTGAAAATATTTTCATCATTCCTAAAGAATAATATCATTAGAGAAAATCAAGAAAATATCAGGTTTTTTTTTTTCCTATGAGGAAAGGGCAAAGTAAGATGGGGAGGGAGAGAAAGAGAGAGAGAGAGAGAGAGAGAGAGAGAGAGAGAGAGAGAGAGAGAGAAAGAGAGAGAGAGAGAGAGAGAGAGAGAGAGAGAGAGAAACTGCTATTCCAAAGTTTCCACATCTAGGTTTATATTATATTCCTAGAATTCATCTTCTTTAAATTAAGCTACTTGATGCAAATGGAAAAATTATTGAGTAACTGAGGGCTATTGAATTAGTAATATAAAATATTATAGCCTATCTGTTCCTTGACTCTCACTCTCTAAATTTTTTCACTCTTACTTTAATCTCATCATTCAACCAAAGTAATTTGATCTAAAGTTTCCAAGGATCTCTTCATTGTGGATCTAATTTCCTTTTCTTAATCCTCAACCTTCTTTGTAGATATTATATGAATATCTTTGTAGCTTGTGAAACTGATAATCTTCTGTTGGAGGTTCTCTCCTTAATGCAACACTACTCTCTCCTGGTTTTTCTCCCTCCTTTGGCTGACCCCTACTTCTCAATGGCCTTTGTTGGTTCTTTATCCATGTACCTACTTATAATGGTTATTCTCTGAGGTTCTGTCTTGCATACATTTCTCTTTTTCCTCTCCACTGTCTTACTTCAGGATCTGGATATATATATATATATCCAGCTCCCTTCCCCACTATCCTCCTCCTTCCCATTACCTATACATTACACTCCATCTTCTCCAGGGCATGTATCAGCCATTGTGAATTTCAAAACTATTCTACCCTAATCAGACCATTCTTTAGAAGATATGATTTAGCTATTTTCTGATCAATAACAATAGAGATACTTAGAATAACAGAATCACATCCTGGAAACTACATTTCTCCTCTCTTCTTAGTTTAACAAGATTAGGAAGGTCAGCATTAAACTCAAGATTTAATATCTGAGGAGATGGTCTTCAACAGAAATGTGCAAAAAAAGGACAGACCTCTGGGTGGTCCTAAGTCAAGCTTGAGTCACTATTGGTACATGTGAGATGCAGGAAGTGAGGTAGAGAACAGCCTCTGGAATTCTCGTGATTTCCTGTGGAGAGAGTTAGAGTTCAGTTTGATCCTGGAGCTTGAGCTTTGAGGAGCCCCACAGACAACTTTCCTTCAGATCTGTCACATGAGTGATAAGGACTGATCCCTTTCTTTGCCTTGGCTTTCCAAGGCCTTAATGCCTGCTTTGACTCAGCCTGAGCCAGAGTGGTTCTGAGTTAAACTCCTTTCCTTCTCTCCCTCTTTCCTTCTCTCTCTCTCCCTCTAATATTTTCTTCCTCCTGTTGTAATTAAATCACCATAAAAATTTGGTAGCTCACTTGGGTATTTTATTATTTGGGATTTCCCTTGGCAACCATTTAAATTTAGATTTTTTTTTCAGTCTCAACCATAATATTCACCCTTTACACCATCTCTCATGCCTGTAATCTTCACTTTCTTCAATTCTTCACTTCTGGTTTCCTTCAAGACTTAAACCAAACCCCACCTTTCTCAGGAGTCCTTTTCCAGTTCTCCAAGTTCTAATATCTTTCTCTCTTGTATGTATATAATTATATATACCTGCTATCTCTCCCATTAGAAGTGAACCATTTAGAGATGAACCACTTACAGGCCATTTAGCTCCATCCACTTATTTCATAGGTTAGGAAATTTAGGCTGGAGAAATTAAAGGACTTGCTGTTTAAGTGATTTTCCTTAGCCTAGGAGATTTGCCTTGAAATTCAAGGTGTAGCAATTGACTTCACTAAAAATGATCACCACACACATATACAAAGAAATATGATTGGAAGTAGAAATTAATAAGGCTGTAGGAAGTAGAAATTAATAAGAAATTAATAAGGAAAGATCAAAGGAACTACATGACCTTTGCTTATGATGGATACAATAACTAACAAAGTAGAGAAGGAAATGTTTCTGAGTCCTTTTATTGTTTCTGTTCTCTCTGCAAAAGGGAATGGTCATTATATTGGAAATTAATGAACAATAATAAGAAGAAACTGAAACAAAAGACAAGCAAGGAAATACTAAGAAAACATCTAACTGTCCCAAACGAATTCAAATTATGGGACCCATTTGGACCACATCTTTGAATAATAAAAGAGCTTGGAAGATGTGTTTCTGAGCCACAGTTATTATCACAGTTATCAGGAGAATATTGGAAAAGGGAAAATATACTGTTTTTTATTTTAAAGAGAAGAGAACAGAATCTATAAATTATAGGCCACTGAGCTCAATTTAGTTCTGGGGAAATTCAAGAAAATACAATTAAAAAGAGTTGGTGAACATCTAAAATAAGAGAAGTTGATTACAAGAGCCAACATGATTGTATCAAAAACAAGTCATATGGGCTCTGTGCTTATTTCCTCTGTGCTCCTCTGCTGTCCTCTCCTTTCCTTTCCTTTTCTCTCCTTTCCTTTCCTTTCCTCTCCTCTTCTTTCCTTTCCTTTCCTTTCTTTTCCTTCCTTCCTTTTTCTTTTCTTCTCCCTTTCTCCTCCTCTCCCCCACCTCTCTCCCTCTTCACCCCATCCTATGGATGCTATTTACCAACCAATCTGGCTTTCAGAAAAGTTTTTGACAAAATTACTATTCTTGTGAAGATGCAGGTATATGGATGAAACTAATACAATCTTTTTGATGTAAAAGTAATTAGATGTACAGACTCAAATGGTTCAATGCTAGCATGCCATAAGGTCTCTAGTGGAAAACTCCTGGGACCTATACTTGCCCCTGTTATTCAAAACATTTTGTAAAATTTTTTTTAAATTGTTAACATTTTGTAAATGTAATTATAAAATAAATAATTTTTAAAAGTAAAAAGGTAATTGCAAAAAAATTTTCTAAGATTTGTAAAAAGAAAACTAAACAAGAACAAAAAAAAAACCAATAATGTTGAGAAAGGAATAGATAGGATTCTACTTAAATTTGAAATGGCACAAAATTAGGGGGTAAGAACCAAAACACTAGAGGACAATTAGGACCCAAAATAATTTTACAATATGGGGATTATTTAATAAAATGTTATTCAATAGATATAAGTGAAGAGTCATATATAGGTAAGAAAATGTCAAGTTCACCTGTATTAAATGGGGAAAGCAAGACTAGATAGCAATTTTTCTTTAAAAATTATGAATTTGAATAAAATGAAAGCTCAATATGAGTCAACAATATGATTAGGCTCCCCAAACAAAAAAAAAGGAAAATTAATGTTATATTTTGCTACATTGAGTAGACCATAGATTCCAGGAATAGAATAGTGATCATCCCAATGTATGTTTACACTCATTTGGAATTCATCTGGAATAATGTGATCATTTCTGGTTGCCAGAGTTGAAGAAGCATTTAGATATGCTAAAGAATGTCTAGAGGAAGGCAGTTAGTATTATGTAGTACCTTTATTTTTACAGATAATCATATGGGGGTTGGCTGAAGGAAGTACATATACTTAGATTGGAGAAGAGAATATTCAGTGGGGACATAATAATTCGTCAAATGTTTGAAGGGCTGTCATATGGAAAAGGGATTAGATATGTTCTGTTTAGTCCCACAAAGCAGAAATTGGAGCATTGAATGGAACTTGAAAAGAAGCCAATTTAGGCTTAATGTCAGGAAAACCTTTCTAACAAACAGAGCTGTCCAGAAATGGAATGAGTTGCCTGGAGAGGCAGTAGTTTCTCTGTCTTTGGAGATCTTGAAGCAGGAATTGGATGACTACTTTTTGGATATGTTACAGTAGAGTGATTCCTTTCAAATATGGGTCAGTCTAGATGGCCCTGAAGTCCTTTCCAATTCTCAAATTATGTGATTCTCAATTGTGAATAGAAATGATATTTTAAGAGAGGCAGATATCTTTCAATTAGGCAGGGCCAAGGTTAGCCTGAACAGTCCTGTGAAGTTGAGGAAGAATTTTAATAGACAGAAACCTGGAGAGACTTCTTTCCAGGTCTTTATGAATACAAAAAAAAATAGTATCATTTCCAGATCCACAGAGCCCTAGTTGCTAAATCACCTTGATCCTTGACACATCATTTTCTTTATAGATATTAAAAACATAGATTTAAAGAATAAAGAGATGACTGTTCCTATTTTTAAAAACAGATATGTATATATCTGGACAAGGTCTACAAAAGCAAGTTTAGATCTTCAAATAAAAGTTAATATTCATTTATCACTTCATTAATAAAGATAGAGAAGAGGTATTTAGGAAAGAGAAAAAACAATAGAATGAAATAAGAAATAAGAAAAAGAAAACTGAAATTCTGTAAGTCCTAATATTTTAATCAGGAAAGAAAAGGAAAAAAAATCCTATAATATCAGTTCTCATATCTTATTGCTTCTAGGTATCCCTGGTTAGGATTAATTTAATAAATTCTAAAAATAAAAGAAAATATGACAGAAAGATAACAAAACAAAAATAATAGTGAAAAAATAGAATATGAATTGTTCTGGGCATGAGCCCTATGTCTTTTATTTTTAAGCACAGCAACAAGTCTCAATTACATCACAGGCTCTCATTTTGCACTTGGAGGTGGTGAACAGGTCTGTAAGTCTTTCATTCAGGTAAGTGTCATCATTTACATATTAAGGTTGAACAACAAGCTATTTCTTCTTTATTACAGGCAGCATGCCAGGTTGCAAAGCCAGTATTTTCACTTGGGTCACATATCTCATCATTACAGTACTGGCCTTCTAGAGAGGGAAAAGGCAAGGCAAGGATGAATTAATGCAGCACTGTGGGAAGGCTAAATAGAGACACAAGTTTGCATCTATATTTGTTTAAGGACATACAAGTGAGATGTACTTTTCAAATGCCATGTCTAATTTAAGATCAGGCCTGCAGTGATACCATTCAAACAACACCATATCTCTATCCTGATAACACTGATTTCAGGCAACATTACTCTATAGAAACAATTTATATCAAACATAATTGGAAAATATTACTTTTTGGTACAGCTCTACCTAAATTAAAGTTCATTTTACATGTTGGGGAAGGAAGAATTTTTTACATTGGATTGTGACACTCAGATATCTTTCAAAAATAAGTCAGAGATGGGGCATATGCAATAGCAGGAATAAATAAGCTGTAACCCTCATGCATTCCGACATGAGTGGAACTGCCTTTTACAAAGCCTGTAATTGAAAGGCAACAAATATTAGGATTGGAGTTGAGTTGCCAATGTTTTTTTTTTTTAAAGCTTCCTTTTGGTAACCATTTAGCCATTTTAGGAACATAGGATTATAGATTGAGAATTAAAAAGAAGCTTAGTACCAACTCTCCATTTTATTCCTTCAATTGTCATAGATTTCACCCATTCTTGTCCATTCTTTGGAACTCTCATTCATTTCTTCCCATTAATTTGCCTTAAGAGATCTACCTAATATTTGGGGACTTCTTTCAGATTCCTTTTAAATCATAGTGATAGCAATTGAGTGAATGGATTATTCATTTATTGTTCTTTACTCTTTCTTGATATATATTTCTCTGATAACTTATTTTATGGTCCTTCTGTATTACTCTTCCATTACCATGGTTTATATTCTGCCATCCTGGCATTAGTTTTATAAGCACAAATAAATAAGGCAAGATGGCTATCCTAATGGTGCTTACTAGCTAGTAGAAGATAACACAATTGCAAAGTGTAAAAGCAAAGGCTTAGGAATTTGAAGCCTGCTAATTCTTCTTCACGAAATCTTAGACAATTTAATCTTTCTATATTTCACTTTCCCCATCTGTCTAATAGAGATTAGACTACATGACCTGTAATATTCTTCCAACTATTGGTGTGTGAATCTAAAAAGTACAATATAATGTAGTATAAGAAGAGTGTAGAGGGCATAAAAATATCCATAATGACTGCTTAACTTTCAAAATTAAAATCTGTAATAGACTTGCATTTGCACGACGAGTCAAATCCATATGGCCAAAAAACTATGCTTTATAATATTGACTTTTGTGTCTTAATAATGAAATGGATGTCTGAACCTTTCAAGTCATTTCTTTTACTATAACCAAATGAAATAAAGGCTCTGACTTTTAGAAAAGCTTTAGTAAAAGTCCAATTATGTATGATTGAATTGTTTCTACAGATGACAATAGATAGAATGCTACATCTGGAATCAGGAATATTTGTGTTCAAATCTAGCTTCAGACACTTTAGATGGCTGAATGATCACTATCAAATGCCTTAATCATTGCCTCATTTTCCTCCTCAGTAAAATGTGAAATAAAAACAGTACCAACCACTTGTGGTTATTAGGTTCTTTCACAATATGTGAGATAAAGGGAATACCTACTAAATATTTGTTTCCTTCCATCTTCTCTTTGAATTACATCACAAAGTTTCTAGCAAGTAATAGCATCCAATATTTAATACTATTGTGTTACATAAGAATATGATCTAGTTCTCTGGGTATCCACCACAAACTTTTAAAAAATGACAAATACTAGAGAAGTTGAGAGAAAATGGACACACTAATGAACTGTTGGTGTAGTAATAAACTAATCTAATCATTCTGCAGAGCAATTTGTAATTATGTCCAAAGATGTATAAAGCTGTTCATACCCTTTGATCCAGCAATACCACTACTAGATCTGTACCCCAAAAAGAACAACAAAAAAGGAAAGGGACCTATATGCAGAAAAAAATTTATACCATCTCTTTTGTTGTAGAAATTAATTAGAAACTGAGGGAATACTCTTCCATTGAGGGATGGGGAATGTGAAGATTAAATTTAACTCTCCCTTGATTGTAAAGATTAAATTTTAACCCCTGTCTATTTTTAGATTTTAATCAACAAAAGTGTAAACACCCTATTTAAAAGTTGAGTATGGAGATCTGCCCATTTTTAGATATAATCAACAAAAGTGTAAACATTTCATTTAATCATTAATGGGGAGGTCTGTGACCCACATGTGCAATAGTGGGTGATGAATCAGAATTGAATGACTGCTTCCTGGGCAGTTCAAAACCAGCCCTTCAACTGTGACTGGTAGACATAGAATTAGGGGAAGGCACAGGAAGTGATGCAAGAGAAAGTGTCTTTAAAAGGGAGTGAGAACTTCCTGAGTGCAGTTCTACTGAGTGTTCTTCATTCTTTGAAAGTAGAGACTGGAGACAATTCTTTATTCTTTGGAGTTGAGGCTGGATCCAAGACTCTGTTCCTAGTGAGACTGTTCTAAAATCTCTTCCTTTGAACTGACATTTGGTTAGTGAAAAACTGACTCTTAACTGCTGAATTTTCTGGAAAAAAAAAACTATCCTCAGGAGAGAATTACCTTATCCTCTCTCTGATTTTCTTATTTCACTCTTTCTACATTTTGTAAATAAATTGAAAATAAATCTCTTGGAATAACTTAAATTCCTGGCAACCACACTGTTAAATAACCCAGCCCAATCCTTTAAAAATTAACCCCTTTTTGCCCTTACAATAAATAAGTAAAGGTCATAGGATTGTAGTAAAAGACATAATGAAATGGGCTAGTTTAAGGAAATTTGAAAAAAAAAAAACATGGGAAGACATACATGAACTGAAGCAAAGTTAAGTGAGAAGTACTAGGAGATTATTGTATACAGTAACAGCAACATTGAAATAATGATCAACTATGAAAGACTTGGCTACTCTTATCAATACAACAATCCAAGAAAATTCCAAAGGTCTCAGGATGAAAAAATGCTATATACCTCTATAGAGAGAAATTGTGAATTCTGGTTTAAAATTGAAGTTTAAGATTTAATTTTATTTTTGCTTTTTTGTGATACAACTAACATGGAAACATGTTTTATGAGATTTAATTCATATTATTTTCCTTGACTCCTTAATAGGTAGAGGAGAGGCATAAGGGAGGAAGGGAATTTAGAGTTCAAAATTTAAAAAGAAAAGGATATTCAAAATGAATAAACAATAAAATTATTTTTATAAGAATATGACCGAAGTAATGCAGAGCGAAAGGAGCAGAACCAGGAAATCATTATACACAAAGACTGATACACTGTGGTACAATCGAATGTAATGGACTTCTCCATTAGGATCAATGCAATGTCCCTGAACAATCTGTACGGATCTAAAAAACACTATCCACAAACAGAGGATAAACCGTGGGAGTAAAAACACAGAGGAAAAGCAACTGCTTGACTACAGTGGTGGAGGGGATATGACTGAGGAGAGACTAAATGAACACTCTAATGCAAATACCAACAACACGGAAATGAGTTTGAATCAAGAACAAATGTGATACCCAGTGAAATCATGCGTCGGCTATGGGAGAGGTGGTGGTGGGGTTGAGGGAGGAAAAGAAAATTATCTTTGTTTCAAATGAATAATGTTTGGAAATGACCAAATAAAATAATGTTAAAAAAAATGAAGCTAGTAAATCAGGTGCCTACAGGGGGAGGGAGACAAAGGGAGTTGGAGTCTGTGTGCAAAGAATCAGGCCTAGAGGTAGGCAAGATAAGCAGCTACTTAGGTTGTGACATGGTGGTGGTGTGTGATAGGTACTCATATATTGCTATTTTGAAATATATTTTAATTGCTCTTTTTAGAATAAATTTTTATCAATCAAAAAAAAAAAAACAGAATATGACCTTGTACTTTCCTTGTGGATTTTATAACAGTAATCCCAAACAATTAAAATGATGCCCTAGTTTTACTCTCTCTAACCCTTAAGCAAGAACTATTTACATATGGCAGGGGAAAAGTGTGAAAAAGAATTTACACAAACATACTCATCTAAGATTTTTAATCTGTCTGTATTCATCTGGTGCTTAGCAAGAAATCTGATACAGGTAATTAGAATATCTAGAGAATGAAATTAATGATCATAAAAAGAATATTGTCAGGGATAATGCCAACAAGTTTCTTTTCTAGAGTATAAACTAATTTCTAGAAATATACAGGTAGTTTTTTTATTTCTTGATAGAATTATTAAGTTTTAATTCTTTAAGTGGAATTAAAATCACATCTGAATTATGATTTATAGACTCTAAAATGTGTCCTATCCATAGAGCTATTGTTTAGAGCAAACCATATAAATGTTGAAAGGCTTCAATAAGACTAATCTCAATAATAATACTTTTATACTTTTAACATCTCAAAGATATGCTTCTATATACATACAGCTATATGTATACACACATGCAAATATATATGACTAACCATTCTACCTTATCAAAGCTGCCAGAAATTAATTAGAAAGCTGCCTGGGGAGAAGGATCTCATGATCAAGCTTGGGGGCAGAAATTTAGAGTATATGATCTCACTTCTTCTGCTCTCTCCATGCCCCCAAACTTCATATAGAAAGAGGCCAGATATGATGTTTCTTCTCCTAGATTCCATCTAGCTATTATTGGGAATTCAATCTCATTTAGAAAAATTCTCATGATCCTTGGAATATTTGGTTAGGAGCTACCTGAGTCATATATTCAGCAGTTTATATGGCAGAGAAATAAATAAAGAGGTATTTTTAGAGCTAACATCCATGTTGTATATTGAATGCTTTTCCAGAAAAGATTTTACCTTTTATATTTTGTAGACATTTATATATAAATATATGTGCATATATGTACTTGATTAGAAAAAAAATTAATTTATAGATATTTAGAATAACTTTTAAAACTCTAAAACTTATATTCCTAGGTACTGCATCACTTTAAAAAAAAGTTATAAATGTCTCACCTCTCTGAGTTCATTCACAACACAGCTGAGAATGAAAATTCCAAAAATACACATAGTGCCCTTTACAGTCTGTTGTGGAAATTGATAGAGCTGAAAGACAACTGCTTTTATGCCCTTTCCAAACATGGTTCTGACACATCTTAGATAATGTGTGAAATACAAGAGGGGAAATCGTCTAACTCCTGGAAAGAAGCAAATGGAGCCTGACCACATGGTTTTTCACTATGATTTATTTATTTCAGAATTGCCCTGTTGGATGTTACTGTTAGACCTGACCTTTTTCTTCTTCCCCTTTTACTCTCAGATTTACAGTATACTTTAGGCAATCATGAGAACCCATTCCCCTCTTCTGCAGAAAATCCCGATTCCTGATTTAAGAGGTACTTTAGTGAGTTTCTCTTTTTCTATTCTTTGGGAATAATTCAATACTAAAGGAGGAAGTGAGCTATCTTAATAATGTAGTAGCTGTCTAGTAAATTCAACATTAGAAAAAAGCAACTAAAGAAAAAAATTTTAATCAGTGTATCCATTTTATTACTAATTAAAAGTTTTCCTTAACCTTATTTCTTATAGGTCAGTTTTGCTATAAGTATGGTTTGCCTAGATTTCAGTACTGTTTAACCAAATTTCACATGTTGGTTTTGAGAAAAACATTGTGGACTAAATGATAGTATGTTTAGAACTGCTTGAAGGGCTCAACCAAAAGAGTAGTTATTGTGGATTCTACTTCTATTGACTGTAATCTCCTAAGGACAGAGAAAGGGTTAAACTCTTCTGAAATTTTAGCTTTTTTCAATTTAGTTCAATCTTATGGCCCATCAAGACCTTTTTGATATTGACTATGTAATCAAAAATGTATAACTGTACATTTCTGTTTTGTGTTATCTATAAATTTGATGAGCCAGTCTTTTTATTCTAGTCATTGATAAAAATGGAACTATTAAACCATATGTCAATCAAGAAAATCAAGATAGGGACCAGACTTTTTATTTAATTCCTTTGTAATTTCCTGGTTAGTAAACATTCTTTAACAATGCAAATGAGGCCATTCTCTTCCATTTAGAAGAAGAGTTTTCAAGAGGAAGTGTTTGTAAACTACAGGCTATAGATTAAATCTAGGTTACTGTTTGCTTTTGTATGGCTTTTAAGCTTCTTTGACATTTTTTTTTTCTGAATTTGGCTCAAGCATGGCAGTTTCCCAATACTTGGTCAAGAGAACTGAGAATTTGTTATTTATCTGGTGTCACATAGGCAGTATATGTCAGAGGGAAGACTGGCACCCAGATCTTCTGGGTTTCTCACCTAGTTTTCTTTATATCTTGCTATGCTGCCTTTCTCAGTGAACAAATAGAAATATATTAAACATCTATTTTCTAGGGACCTTTTAGATGTTGGGAAGTGAAATAATACTCTAAATGTCATCAAACCAAAGCACTGGTCCATAGAACTAGCATGTCCATGATATATAAGATCCTTAAGGACATGGATTTAATTATTGTTACATATTAATTTTTTTTCAAAATTACATGTTCAAACAATTTTCAATAAATGTTTTCTGACATTTTGGGATTCATGTTCTCTTCTTCCCTCCCTTCTAACCTCCTCCTGTAATAGTACAGTATTAATTTGAAAAATCCTGTGACATAGAAAAAATTCTATGATACAGAATTAGAAGCTATGATAAGTGAACTGTGATATAGCAAGGGATGAGTGTAATGTGTTTTTATATAATGCACATTTCCATATTCATAATGTTATAAAAGAAGACATTTCATTTACACTAGAGAAAAATTCCTGGAGGTAATCAACTAAAATTGGCATGCTTCAATCTGTATTCAGATTTCATCAGTTCCTTCTGTAGTGGATAGCCTTTTTTGTCATAAGTCCCTTGGAGTTCTTTTGGATACTTTCATTGCTGATAAGAACTAAGACATTCAGAGCTGATAATCATATTTTCTTGCTATAACTATGTACAGCATTTTTTTTTTGCTTAGCTCACTTTATTTTGCATCATTTCATGTGTCTTTCTAGGTTTGCATAGGAAGTATTTTTTTGGCTTATTTTATATACTCAGAACTTAGCATGGTGCCTAGTATTTATTAGGTAATTAATAAATATTGATTGATTGATATCCTGTGTTAGGACCTCTTCTAGAACCCTAAAATTGTCTTCTCGCTCATATAATAGATATGACAACTCAATATGTGAAACAATGACCAAAAATCCCTTTGTTCATTGGTAAATGTTATGCTAGAATAATCTGTATGCTATTCAGATTTCCTGTTTCCTTCTCACTTTAGTTAAACAAATGTTTTTAAAATTTAGGAAATTTCAAAATTTCCTAATTTTAGGAAAAAAAATTTAGGAAATTTTAGGAAAAAAAATTAAAAAAAAGAAGTCAAACCATAAATGTAAATCTTTTATTTTATTTACATTTAATTTTAATGTTTTCCTTAATTACATGTAAATGAACCTTTTAACATATCTGACACTTCCTATTTGTATGATCTTGAGTAAGTCATTTAATCCCAATTGCCTGGCACTTTATTGCTCTTCTGTTTTAAAATCAATACTTTAGTGCTTTAGCATTGATTCTAACACAGTACGTAAGGGTTTAGGGGAAAAAAATGAACATTTTATTTTTCCAAATTCTCCCTGTCCAATTAAGAAGACAAGCAATTTGATATAAATTATATATGTTTAATCATATAAAACATTTGCATATTAGTTAGGTAGCAAAATAAAATGCATGCCAAAGAATCCCAAGAACAAAAAAATAAAAAAACAAATGTGTTTCTCTTTGTATTCAGACACAATCAGTTCTTTTTTTGGAAGTAGTTAGTCTTTTTCATCATAAATCCTTCAACAATGATGGTGTAATAATGGCAGACTCCTAAAACTTTTCTGAATTTCCTTCCAAACCAAAACCTCAAAAGGACAGATGTCAAAGCAGGACAAGTAAAGGGGCTGTTCCAATGGTCATAGAATGAAAGGTAGGCATTGAGAGGGGATTTCCACATAAAGGGGAAAAAGTACACAAGGAAAAGTGTAGGCTGATCACCCCTTCCCTTGTCACCTAGAATGCCAGAGGTAGAGCCAGGACCAGGACAATCAATCTCTAAATTCTAGGTGGCTATCTACTCTAAAGAAAAAGCACCACAAATCAACCCGTAGAGGTTTCAGGCCCTGGCAGTGAGATTTGAAGCTTAATAGCACTGGACAGTGGCAGCAATGCAGCAGTAGGGGTAGAAACAGGCAGGGAAGATAGCCTCAGGACAAAATACTGTGAAGCAGTGTGCTACACTATAGATCCACCAGTGGAAATTCTTGGAGATAGAGGAAAGGTTCTGAGCTCCAGAGCACTGGCCTCACATGGCAGGAAGTTTTAGAAGCAACAGCAGTAGCAACAGTCAGTGGAAGTGGCAGCAATAGCAGCAGCAGCAGCAGAGGAAGATATCCTCACGGAATAATACTTTGAAGCCTTCTATACCTACCAATAAAAACAAACAAACACCAAAGACCTACCTGCTCACACTCAGGGCTCTGACAGGGAAGGGAAGAGAGCCCCAAGGCAAAGCCCTACAAGATAGAAGCTAAGATAGGAATGACTAGTAACATGAAATATTCTGAAACCCACAGCTGGAAAAAGTATAAACAGCAAAAAAAGTTCTTAATCCTGAAAATTTTCTTCAAAGAAAAAAAGCAAAAACAGAAGCTAGAGGAGAGAGTGAGAAGTAAGCAAACATATGCAAACTCTCCCCCCCAAAATGGAAACTGCTCACTAGCTCTGAAGAAACTCAAAAAGGAGTTCAGGAACCAAGTAAGACAGATAAAAGAAAAATGGGAAGAAAAGTGGGAAGAAAGAAATGAAAGTAACACAAAAGAAAATAAAAGCTTAAAAGGCAAAATTGTCCAAATGGAAAGAAAGACTAAGAAATCACATGAAGTAATAAGCAAAATAAAAACCAGAATTGACCTGCTGGAAGAAGAAACAAAGAACTCCATTGGTGAAATGAGTGCTATGGACAGCAGGATAGGTGAAAAAAGAGAACGAAAAGATTATGGATAAAAATTAAACTTTAAAGGCCAGAATTGGGCAAGTAAAATTTAATGATTTCATGAGACACCAAGAAAAAATAAAACAAAATCAAAAGAATTAAAAAAAATAGAAGAAATCATGAAATTTATCATTGAAAAAACAACTGACCTGGAAAGTAGATCCAGGAGAGACAATTTGAAAAATTATTTGATTGCCTAAATGCCTTGACCAAAAAAATAAACAACAAAAAACAAACAAAAACCCTAGACATTATATTACAAGAAATTATCTAAGAAAATTGTCTTGATATTATTGAAAAGAGGGCAAAATAGACATTGAAAGATTCCACATATCACCCTCTACAATAAATCCCCAAATGACAACTCCCTGGAATTTTTTAGCCAAGTTCAAGAATCTCCAGTTCAAGAAGAAAATTATGTAAGTGGACAGAAAGAAACAATTCAGATATCAAGGAGTACCAGTCAGGATTACACAGGATCTGGGAACCTCCACAATGAAGTACTAAAAGGCTTGAAATATGAAATTCTATAAGGTAAGAGAACTGTGTCTACAATCAAGAATCACCTACCCATTAAAAGTGACTATATATTTTCAGGGGGAAAGTATGGGCATTTAATAGAATTGAATATTTTGAGCATGTCTGAAAAAAAAAAGAGAAGAATTAAGCAGAAAATTTGATGTCCAAATACAAAACTCAGGAAAACCATGAAATATAGAAAAGAAAGAAAAAAAAAATGAAGGACTTCAATAAGGTCAAATTGATTATACTCCTATATGGAAAAATGATATTTGTGACTCTTAAAATTATTTTCATTGTCATAGTAGATAGAAGAAATATACATAGACAGAATGTGGTATTAAGCTGTTTACCATGATATGTAAAAAAATAAAAGTAGGGGGGAAAAGAGGATTATGTTAAGTGAAACACAAAGGAAAAGGTAAAAAAGGATAAATTATACCACAAAAATTTGTGCATGGTGGAGTATGAATTTTAAATTTACTCCACCCTGCTTAGTTTTTAGAATTCTAGCAACCAAATATGTATACACCCCCACTTAAGGATTAACTGTGGGGGAGGTTGGTCAGTGACCCACATGTGCTAGCAAGTGACAAATAATAAACAACTGATTGACTTTCTGGGCTATCCAAAGCCAAGCTTAAGCCACCATTGGTACATGTGAGACACAGGAAATGATGTAAAGAACTGCTTTTATTTTCTCATGACTTCCTGTGAGAGGGACTTGGGAGGTAGAACTTGGCATGGAGGGTTATAGCTTGGGACCTTAGACTGCTTCCCTTAGGTGAACACCTGGTTAGTATTAAGGCTGATTCCCCTTTCCCTGTACCTTTCTGAAGGCACCAGCCTCCAAGGAGGCCCCTTATCTTGGAGAAGGCCTCATGACTAGAAACTGAGCTAGATTTAGTCTTCTGAGTAGACCCCTTTTCTGAGTCCCCTGAACTCTCCCTGGCTCAGACCAGGATGGAACAGATCTTCCCTTTCTCTCTCTCTCTCTCTCATTCTTTTTTTTTAAATAATATTTTATTTGATAATTTCCAAGCATTATTCCTTAAAGACAAAGATCATTTTTTCCTCCCCCCCACCCCCCATAGCCAACACGTGATTCCACTGGGTGTCACATGTGTTCTTGATTCGAACCCATTTCTATGTTGTCAATATTTGCATTAGAGTTTCGTTTAGAGTCTCTCCTCTGTCATGTCCCCTCAACTGCTGTACTCAGGCAGTTGCTTTTCCTCGGTGTTTTGTAAAAAAATAGACTCGAATACAGGACTACAATCCCCATGAGCCTTTGCTCCACTTCCCCAGAATGCCTTGTAATCTCACCTGGGCCGAGATCGAGAAGGTATTTAAGTGGATTCAAAGGCTTTTGGAGAGCTCTTGGCGCTTTTTGGACTTCCGTTTTGGGAGCAGACACGGCTCTTTCCATAATGTAGGTGAGGTCTAGGCCTCTGGCCTAGACACGTGTTTTTTTCTTATCCTGTATTTTCTTTTAATCCTTAACTTTAATAAACCTCTAAAAAATATAATACTCCTTGCAGAGAGAAACTAATTTCTACCTGCCTCAGATGCCTCAGTCTCCCCATCTCCCCTAAATTTTAATCTTTACAGTTTCCACTCCCATAGTTTATCCTTTGCTTATGAATAGTGTTTTTTCTCCTAGATCCCTGCAGATTGTTCCAGGACATTACACCACCACCAATGGAGAAGTCCATTACATTCGATTATACCACAGTGTATTAGTCTCTGTGTACAATATTCTCCTGGATCTGCTCCTCTCGCTCTGCATCACATCCTGGAGGTTGTTCCAGTCTCCACTTTATTATTCCTTTTAGCACAGTAGTATTCCATCACCAACATATACCACAATTTGCTCAGCCATTCCCCAATTCATGGACATACCCTCGCTTTCCAGTTTTGGGCCACCACAAAGAGCGCAGCTATGAATATTTTTGTACAAGTCTTTTTGTCCATTATCTCTATGGGGTACAGACGCAGCAGTGCTATGGCTGGATCAAAGGGAGACATTCTTTTATCGCCCTTTGGGCAAATTGCCCTCCAGAATGGTTGAATCAGTTCACAATGCCACCAGCAAAGAATTAATGTCCCTATTTTGCCACATCCCCTCCAGCATTCATTACTTTCCTTTGCTATCATGCTAGCCAGTCTGCTTGGTGTGAGGTGATACCTAAGAGTTGTTTTGATTTGCATCTCTCTGATTATAAGAGATTTAGAACACTTCTTCATGTGCTTATTAATAGTTTTGATTTCTTTATCTGAAAACTGCCTATCCATGTCCCCAGTTTTCCCAGCAGTTTTTATCAAATAGTGGATTTTTGTTCCAAAACTTGGGATCATTGGGTTTACCTTAAACTGTTTTGCTGAGGTTGCTTTTCCCCAGTCTATTCCACTGATCTTCCTTTCTGTTTCTTAGCCAGTACCAAATTGTTTTGATTACTGCTGCTTTGTAATATAGTTTGAGGTCTGGGACTACAAGGCTCCCATCATTTGTGTTTTTTTTTTTTCATGATTTCCCTGGATATCCTTGATATTTTGTTATTCCAAATGAATTTTGTTATGGTTTTTTCTAAATCAGTAAAGAAGTATTTTGGTAGTTCAATGGGTATGGCACTAAATAGATAAATAAGTTTGGGTAGGATGGTCATTTTTATTATATTGGCTCTTCCTATCCATGAGCAGTTAATGTTTTTCCAATTGCTCAAGTCTAATTTTAGTTGTGTGGTGAGTGTTTTGTAGTTGTGTTCATATAGTTCCTGTGTTTGTCTCAGGAGGTAGATTCCTAGGTATTTTATTTTGTCTAAGGTGATTTTGAATGGGATTTCTCTTTCTAGTTTTTGCTGCTGAGCTGTGTTGGAGATATATAGAAAAGCTGATGACTTATGTGGGTTTATTTTGTATCCTGCAACTTTGCTAACGTTGTTGATTATTTCAATTAGTTTTTGGTTGAATCTCTAGGATTCTTTAAGTAGACCATCATGTCATCTGCAAAGAGTGATAACTTGGTCTCCTCCTTGCCTATTTTGATGCCTTCAATTTCTTTTTCTTCTCTAATTGCTACTGCTAGTGTTTTGAGTACAATGTCAAATAGTAGAGGTGATAATGGGCATCCTTGTTTCACTCCTGATCTTATTGGTAATGCATCTAGTTTATCCCCATTGCAGATGATATTAGCTGATGGTTTTAGATATATACTGTTTATTATTTTTAGGAACGACCCTCCCATTCCTATGCTTTCTGGTGTTTTTAATAGGAATGGGTGTTGTATTTTATCAAAGGCTTTTTCTGCGTCTATTGAGATAATCATGTGATTCTTGTTGGTTTGTTTGTTGATGTGGTCAATTATGTGGATGGTTTTCCTAATATTGAACTAGCCCTGCATCCCTGGTATAAATCCTACTTGAGTATGGTGGATGACCCTTCTGACCACTTGTTGGAGTCTTTTTGCTAGTATCTTATTTAAGATTTTTGCATCTATATTCATTAGGGAGATTGGTATATAGTTTTCTTTCTCTGTTTTTGACCTGCCTGATTTTGGAATCAGTACGATGTTTGTGTCATAAAAGGAGTTTGGTAGAACTCCCTCTTTGCTTATTATGTCAAATAGTTTGTATAGTATTGGGATTAACTGTTCTCTGAATGTTTGATAGAATTCACTGGTGAATCCATCAGGCCCTGGGGATTTTTTCTTAGGAAGTTCTTTCATGGCTTGTTGGATTTCTTTTTCTGATATGGGATTATTTAAGAATTCTATTTCCTCTTCTGTTCGTCTAGGGAATTTGTATTTTTGTATATATTCATCCATATCACCTAAATTGGTGTATTTATTGCCATATAATTGGGCAAAGTAATTTCTAATGATTGCCTTAATTTCCTCTTCATCGGAGGTCCTGTCCCCCTTTTCATCTCTGATGCTGTTAATTTGCTTTTCTTCCTTCCTTTTTTTAATTAGATTGACCAGTACTTTGTCTATTTTGTTTGTTTTTTCAAAGTACCAGCTTCTTGTCTTATTTATTAAATCAATAGTTCTATCACTTTCAACTTTATTAATTTCTCCCTTAATTTTTAGTATTTCTAGTTTGGTTTTTTGCTGGGGGTTTTTAATTTGATCTCTTTTGAGTTTTTTTATTTGAATTTCCAATTGATTGATCTCTGCTCTCCCTAGTTTTTTGATATATGCACTCAGGGATATGAATTTACCTCTGATTACCACTTTGGCTGCATCCCAAAAGGTTTGAAAGGATGTCTCGCCATTGTCGTTTTCCTCGATGAAATTATTAATTGTTTCTATGATTTCTTCTTTAACTAAACAACTTTGGAGTATCATATTGTTTAAATTCCAATTAGTTTTTGATTTGGTTTTCCATGTACCTTTACTGATCATCATTTTTATTGCTTTGTGATCTGTGAAGGCTGCATTCATTATTTCTGCTTTTCTGCATTTGTGTGCTATGTTTCTGTGACCTAATGTATGGTCAATTTTTGTGAATGTGCCATGTGGTGCTGAGAAGAAGGTGTATTCCTTTTTATCCCTATTTATTTTCTCCATATGTCTATTAACTCTAATTTTTCTAATATTTCATTCACTTCTTTCACCTCTTTCTTATTTATTTTTTGGCTTGATTTATCTAAATTTGATAATGGTTGGTTTAAGTTTCCCACTAATATTGTTTTACTGTCTATTTCTTCCTTCAATTCTCTTAGATTCTCCATTAGAAATTTGGTTGCTATATTATTTGGTGCATACATCTTGATTAGTGATATTTCCTCATTATCTAAAGTCCCTTTTAAGAAAATATAATTACCTTCCCTATCCCTTTTGATCCGGTCTATTTTTACTTTGGCTTCATCATATATCATGATTACCACTCCTGCCTTCTTTCTGTCAGTTGAGGCCCAGAAGGTCTTACTCCATCCTTTAATTCTGACTTTGTGGGTGTCAACCCGCCTCATGTGTGTTTCTTGAAGACAACATATGGTAGGGTTTTGGATTCTAATCCATTCTGCTATTTGTCTACGTTTTATGGGTGAGTTCATCCCATTCACATTTAATGTTATGACTGTCATTTGTGGACTCCCTGGCATTTTGATAACCTTCCCTGGTTCTAACCTTTTCTTCTTTGGCTCTACATTTTAGTCCAGTGATTTATTTTAAATTGGTCCCCCTTGTCCCCTCCCTTGATATGTTTCCCTTTTTAGTCCCTCCCTTTTTGTTCCCTCCACTTCCCCCCCTCTTTCCCTCCCCTTTTGTTTTCCCTCTACCCCTTTCCCCCTTGGTTTTCCCTTCTCCCTACCCTTGTTGGGTAAGATAGAATTCAAGATCCCAATAAATCTGGATGTTTTTCCCTCTCAGAGTTGATTCCCCTGAGAGTGAGGTTTAAGTAAAAATTCTCTTCCTCTCCTGCTTAGAGGAGTTTTCTTCCCCTCCCCTTCCCATGTGAATCTTTGTGTGAGAACAATTATTCTATTTGGTCTTTCTTTTCCCCCTATTTACACATTACATTTTCCCCACATGTTAGTATACAAAGATTCATATGAATGTAGTCCTTATAGAAGAGAGTTTGAGTAAAAGAAGAAGATAACATTTTTCTCCTTTTCCCTTTCCTTAATATTTACCTATTCAGGTATTCCATGCTCTTTGATTTTCGATATTGAACTTTCCAAAGAGCTCTGGTATTTTCATTGCAAAAAGTTGGAAATCTTCTATTTTGTTGAATTCCCATACTTTCCCTTGGAAGTATATAGTCAGTTTTGCTGGATATCTAATTCTTGGTTTAAGACCCAGCTCTCTTGCCTTTCTGAAGATCTTGTTCCATGCCTTACAATCATTTAGAGTAGAACTTGCAAGGTCTTGTGTGACCCTGATTGGCATTACTTTATATCTAAATTTTCTTTTTCTGGCTTCTTGCAGGATTTTTTCTTTTGTTTGAGAGTTTTGGAATTTGGCAATTACATTCTTGGGAATTGTCTTTTGGGGGTTTAGTGTAGAGGGTGTTCTGTGAGCTCTGTCAGTGGCTGTATTTCCCCCTTGTTCTAGAATCTTTGGGCAATTTTCTTTGATTATCTATTGTATTTGATGTCGAGTTTGTTGTTTATTTCTGGCTTTTCTGGGAGTCCAATTATTCTTAAATGATCTCTTCTCCCTCTATTTTCCAAATCTGTCACTTTGTCAGTGAGATATTTTATGTTTTCTTTCTAATTTCTTGCTCTTTTGGCTTTGCTTTATTAGTTCTTGCTTTAAAGCCTGGTTTTCTTTTACAGTTTGGTCAAACTGGTTTTGTAGATGCGTGAATTTCTTTTGCATTATTTCCCACTTTTCCTCCCAGAAGGCTTCCATCTTTTTTATCATTTCAGATTCAAATTCTTCATGGGTTTGTGGAGAGTTTCCATTTACTTTGGAAGGTTTCGGGCATTTGCTTGTGTTTCCTCTTCTATCTCCTCTGTGTTTTGTATTTTTGCTTCATAAAATGTGTCCAAAGTCGCCTCCTTCTTCTTGTTTTTTTTTTTTTTTAATTTTGGGACTTTTGTGCTTCTGTGGAGTTTGCCATCTCTATCTGAGTGGGGGGGATTAGCTTTTCTTATCTCTGTCTGGTGTTCAGAGGTGTTAGCCCTATGCAGATTGTCTGTTCTATGCAGTTGTTGTTCTGTCTTCCCAGGAAGCCAGGAGTTGCTGGTGTGTCCCTGTTACTGCCCTCTTCTCCTCGGCACCCTCCTGATGCTTCTCTGTTGCCTTACTTCCACACTCTAAGCCTAGCTTGGCCCTTGTTCCTGTGCCTTAGCCGGCCAGATGAGCCTGCTCTCTGAGGGGGGAGGGGCCGCGGCTTCCCAGAGCTTGGAGGGCTCCTAATGAGTTTAGCTTTCACTGGGTTGAATTTAGTATGGGACTTTTTTCCTGAGACTTCAATGGAAGGATCCAACCAAGGGGTTACAAGCTCCCCCCTCTCTCTCTGTTTCCCTGCTGTCTGGGTGCCCCCTCGACTGGGTTAGGTTGTTTTCAGGATGTGGCCTTCAGAATAGCCAGCTCCCGAGGCCCTTTTGCCAGTCCTGAGGGTTGCTGTTGTTTCAGAAGACCCTGCTCTCTCAGGGGGAGGGGCCTCGGCTTCCCTGAACTCAGGGTGAGGGCTCCTGATAAGAAGATTAGCTTTCCCTGGGTTGAACTGAGATTCGGTTGGAAGGTTCCAGCCAGGGGGTTACAAGCTCCCCCTGTCTCTCTGTTTCCCTGCTGTCTGGGTGCCCCCTCGACTGGGTCATGTTGTTTAAAGGATGTGGCCTTCAGAATAGCCGGCTCCCCCTTTTGCCAGTCCTGAGGGTTGCTGTTGTTTCAGAAGACCCTGCTCTCTGAGAGGGAGGGGCCGCAGCTTCCCAGAGCTCCGAGGGCTCCTTTCAGGGGGTTATGAGCTCCCCGGTCCCTCTCTGTTTCCGTGCTATCTGGGTGCCCCCTCAACTGGGTTAGGTTGTTTTCAGGAAGTGGCCTTCAGAATAGCAGGCCGTGGGGCTCTGAGTTTGCCTCTGCTGCCTTGGACTCGGACTCGGCGCTCTGGGTTGGGGGGGGATGGGTCCTAGGACCTTCCTTCTGCCTACCCCTTAGGTCTGAGTGGTCTCAGGTTCTGGCTTTTGTGGGGGGGCATACCTTTTGATCCAGGTCCAGGTCCAGGAGGAGGACTCATGGGGTCTATGCTGTTGATCGTTTTGAATTTTGGTGCCCTAGGAGCATTCGGTTTGAGATCTGTAAGGAAGGGTTTCAGGAGATCTGAACTTTAGCTTCCCCTAAGCCGCCATCTTGACCAGAAGTCTCTCTCTCTCATTCTTAATTTCTTCCTTCTATTATAAATAAACCACCATAAAATTCCATTCTGACTTGAGTATTTCATTGGGATTTAGAATTTAAATCCCTGGGGAACACTAAAATTTTATTCAGTCTCAACCATAAAATTTACCCTTAACAGGAGGCACACTATTATTTTAAGAATAGTAGGATGATGGATGTAACAGGTAATAGTCCAACTTTGTCTCAGTAGAATTGGTTCAGAGAGGAAAGAACAGCCAGATGTATTGGGGTATAGAACCTTATTTTACCCTAAGGACATAAAGACATAAGTAAAGGGGGTATGGGGAGGGGAGTAATATAAGAGAGGGAAAGATCATAAAGCGAAGTAGGAGGGGAATAAGAAGGGAGAGGGTAGACATGGGTAGTAAAAAAAAGGGTGGGAGAAAAGGGGACTGATAGGTAAATACTGAGAAGAAAGGTCAGGATTTAAAGTGGAAATCAAAATGATGGGCAATACATAAATAGTAATCATAAACCTGAATGTGAATGGGATGAAATCACCCATAAAATGGAAATAGATAGCAGAGAGGATTAAAAACCAAAATCCAATCATGTATTGTTTACAAGAATCACACTCAAGGCAAGTAGACACACACAGGGTAAAGGTAAGAGGTTGGAGCAGATTTTATTAGATATCAACTTAGAAAAAGAAGGAAGGAATTGCAAACATCCTATCTGAAAAAGCCAAAATAAAAAAAATAGATCTGATTAAAATATATCAGGAAAATAATTACACCCTGATAAAAGGTGGTATAGACAATGAGATATCAATACTCAACACATATGCACCAAATGTTATAGAATATAGACTTTTAAAGGAGAAATTATTGGAGCTGAAGAAGGAAATAGGTAGTAAAACAATACAAGTGAACAACCTCAATATTCCCATTTCAGATCTAGATAAATTGAAAAAAAATATTTAAGACAGAAATAAGAGATGGGAATGAAATTTTAGAAAAATTAGTTAATAGATATATCGATGAAAGTGAATAGGTATAAAAAGAAATATACCTTCTTTTCAACAGCACATGGTACATTTGCAAATGGTATTATGGTATTAAAACATTGCAAACAAATACAGGAATTCAGGAATTATAATTGCAACATTTTCAGATCATAATGTGTTAAAATTATAATTAGTAAGGGTTCATTGAAAGGCAAATTACAATTAATTGGAAATCAAATAATTCTCCAAAACTGGTGGGTGGAAAACATCATAGAAACAATTATTGATTTCATTGAAGAGAATGACAATGAAGAGACAATATCAAAATTTATGGGATATAACCAAAGCAATACTTGGGAAAATTAATGACTCTGAGTACCTATATTAACAAAAAAAAGAAAGAGGAGATGAATGAATTGAGCATGCAACTAAAAAAACTAGAAAAAAGGAGAAATGAAAAACCCTCAGATGAAGACCAAATTAGAGATCCTAAAAATCAATACAGAAATTAATAAAGTGGAAAGTAAAAGATTTATTAAAATATTTAATAAGAATAGGAGTTGGTATTTTGCGGAAAAAAACAACTGAAAGAAAGTATTGGTTGATCTAATTTAAAAAAAGAAAGAAGATAATCTAATTAAGGGTATCATGAATGAAAAGAATGATCTCATTTATAATGAAGAGGAAATTAAGGCAATTAATAAGAGCATTTTTGCCAATTATATGATAATAAATGTGGCAATCTAGGCAATATGCACAAATATTTCGAAAGTTATAAATTGTCTAGATTAACAGAAAAGGTAAATGAACACTTAAATGATGCCAAATCAGAAAAAGAAATTAAACAAGCCATCAAGCAACTCCCTATAAAAAATTCCCAAGGCCAGATGGATTCACAATTGAATTCTATCAAATATTTAAAGAACAATTAATCCCAATGCTCTACAAATTATTTGAAAAAATAAGCAAAGAAGGAGTCTTACCAATTTTTTTTTTATGATACAAACATTATACTCATTCCAAAAACAGGAAGACCAAATAAACAGAGAAATGAAGTTATAGACCAATATCCTTAATGAACATATATGCAAAATAATTAAATAAAATATTTGCTAAAAGACTACAGCAAGTTATCACAAGGATTATTCACTATGACCAGGTGGGATTTATGGCCAAAATGCAAGGCTGTTTCATTATTAGGAAAATCATCTACATAGTTGACCATATCAAAGTTCAAACTAATCAAAATCACATGGTAAGCTCAATCAATGCAGGAAAAGCCTTTGACAAAATACAACCCCATTCCTATTAAAAAAAAAACAACAACCCTAGAAAATAGAGGAATAAAAAAGCCTTTCATGGAAATAGTAAACAGTATTTAAAAAAAAAAAAAACATCTGTAAGTATCACCTGTAATAGTGTTGTTAGATGCCTTCCCAATAACATCAGGATTGAAGCAAGAATGCCCATTATCATCACTCCTATTTGATACTGTATTATAAATGCTAGCAGTAGCAATTTGAGGAGAAAAAGAAATTGAAGTGAGCAAAGTAGGCAATGAGGAAACTAAACTGTCACTCATTGTAGATGAAATGATGGTATACTTAGATAAATGAGAAAATAAAATAAAAAGTTAGTGGAAATAACTTAGGAAAGCTGCAGGATATAAAATAAACCCACATAATTAATATTTCCATCAAAATTCAGCAGCAACAGTTAGAAAGAGAAACTCTATTTCAAAGTAACATAGACAATGTAGATATAAACTATTTAGGAATCTATTTCCTAAGACAAACTAGGAAATTATATGTACAGAACTACAAAATAATTTTCACACAAATAAAACTACATCTAAATAATTGGAAAAAAAAACCTTTAATTGTTCATGCATAGGACAAGCTAATATAATAACAATGAGAATCCTATCTAAATTAATTTATTTATTCAGTGACATACCTACCAAACTGCCAAGAAACTTTTTCATAGAATTAGAAAAAATATAACAAAGTTCATGAAAGAACAAAAGTTTAAGAATATCAAGGGAACTAATAAAAATGTAAAGGATGGTGTCTAGCAGCACCAGATCATAAACTTTACAATAAAGCAGTGATCATGAAAACAATATGGTACTGGCTAAGCGACAGAAGAATGGATCAATGGAATAGTCTTGGGGTAAATGACCTCAGCAATCTAGTGCTTGATAAACCCAAGGATACCAGCTTTTGGGACAAGAACCCACTATTTGACAAAAAACTGCTGGGAAAATTTGAAAACTATATGGAAGAAAGTAGGTTTAGATCTTAAATGTATACCAAGATAAATTCAAAATGGGTAAATGATAGAACTATAAAGAGGGAAATTATAAATAAATTGGGTGAATATAGAATAGTATACATTTAAGATCTATGGGAAAGGGAGACTTCCGGGTAAGCATGACTACAGAGTAGACGAGGCTCGTTTCCTCTCTTCAGACTCAATGACACAGATGACATCAAAAGACACCCCCCCCAAAAAAAATCCCAACCATCCTCATAAGACTGGAGGGACCCCACACTAAAGTGCAGCACTGAAGGTAGGTGGGATTCTGGGATTTCCACAATATAAGGGAACGAAAAGCTAACTAACCCCCTTCCCCCTACCCACCCCACATCCAGAACCAGAGTTAAAGTCAGCACTTGCCAGAATCAACAAGTGAGGGAGGGGCACTCCAGGACTGAACAATAGGCAGCCCCAGGTCTGGGGACCTGATTAAGACCACCAAGGACCCACTCCTGTGAGTAGTAACACCCAAATCCCTGGCATCTGGGCAAGGGGAACTCAGATTGTGGGTGCCCAGAATTAGCATGCTATAATCAATGAGTACATGAATGGATCCCCTGAAATGAGCAAGGGGCACCCACAGGTCTTGGGAGTTAACTAAGGCCACCAAAGACCTACACCTGAGAGCAGTAACACCAGAAATGCTGGCAGGCATGGGAGGGCAGACCCTGGGCTCCCCTGGGAAGACAGCACAGCTCTGGAGAACCGAGAATTTGTCCGAGGCTAAAGCCTTGATCACTAATTTAAAAAAGGAAAGAAGAAAAGCAAATTAACAGCATCAAAGGTGAAAAGGGGAACCTCACCACCAATGAAGAAGAAATTAAGGCAATCATTAAAAACTATTTTGCCAACTATATGGCAATAAATATACCAATCTAGGCACTATGGAGGAATATTTACAAAAATATAAATTGCCTAGACTAACAGAAGAAGATATAGAATTCTTAAACAATCCCATATCAGAAAAAGAAATCCAACAGGCCATCAAAGAACTCCCTAAGAAAAAAATCACCATGGCCTGATGGATTCAAAAGTGAATCCTATCAAACATTCAAAGAACAGCTAATCCCAATACTATGCAAACTATTTGACATAATAAGCAAAGAGGGAGTTCTATGAAATTCTTTTATGACACATACATGGTACAGATTCCAAAACCAGGCAGGCCAAAAATGGAGAAATAAAACCATAGACCAATCCCCCTAATGAATATAGATGCAAAAATCTTAAATAGGATACCAGCAAAAAGACTCCAGCAAGTGATCAGAAGAGTCATTCACCATGATCGAGTAGGATTTATACCAGGGATGCAGGGCTGGTTCAATATTAGGAAAACCATCCACATAGTTGACCATATCAACAAGCAAACCAACAAAAATCACATGATAATCTCAATAGATGCCGAAAAAGCCTTTGATAAAAAACAACACCCATTCCTATTAAAAACACTAGAAAGCATAGGAATAGAAGGATCATTTCTTTATTTATTTATCTATTTATCTAAACATTATTTATCTAAAGCCATCAGCTAACATCATCTGCAATGGGGACAAACTAGATGCATTCCCAATAATATCAGGAGTGAAACAAGGATGCCCATTATCACCTCTATTATTTAACATTGTACTAGAAACACTAGCAGTAGCAATTAGAGAAGAAAAATAAATTGAAGGCATTAAAATAGGCAAGGAGGAGGCCAAGTTATCGCTCTTTGCGGATGATATGATGGTCTACTTAAAGAATCCTAGAGAATCAACCAAAAGACTAGTCGAAATAATCAACAATTTTAGCAAAGTTGCAGGATACAAAATGAATCTGCATAAGTCATCAGCATTTCTATATATTTCCAACACAGCTCAGCAGCAAGAATTAGAAAAAGAAAGCCCATTCAAAAACACTTTAGACAAAATAAAATACTTGGGAATCTATCTCCTGAGACAAACACAGGAACTGTATGAACACAACTACAAAACACTCTCCACACAACTAAAGCTAGATTTGAGCAATTGGAAAAACATTAACTGCTCATGGGTAGGATGAGTCAATATAATAAAAATGACCATCCTACTCAAACTTATCTATCTATTTAATGCTATACCCATCGAATCTCCAAAAACCTTTTTTCACAGAATTAGGAAAAAAAAAAACATCATGAAGTTCATTTGGAAGAACAAAGGATCAAGGATATCCAGGGAAATAATAAAAAAAAAATACAAAGGAAGGTGGCCTTGCAGTCTCAGATCTCAGACTCTATTATAAAGCAGCGGTCATCAAAATAATTTGGTACTGGCTAAGAGACAGAGAGGAGGATCAGTGGAATAGACTTAGGGTGAGTGACCTCAGCAAAGCAGTCTATGACAAACCCAAAGACCCCAGCTTTTGGGTCAAAAACCCACTATTTGACAGAAACTGGTGAGAAAACTGGAAGATAGTGTGGGAGAGATTAGTTTTGGATCAACACCTCAAACCCTACACCAAGATAAACTCAGAATGGGTGAATGACTTGAACATAAAGAAGGAAACTATAAGTAAATTAGGTGAAAACAGAATAGTATACATGTCAGACCTGTGGGAAGGGAAAGACTTTAAAACCAAGCAAGACATAGAAAGGGTCACAAAATGTAAAATAAATAATTTTGACTATATCAAATTAAAAAGTTTTTGTACAAACAAAACCAATATAACTAAAATCAGAAGGGAAACAACAAATTGGGAAAAAATCTTCATAGAAATCTCTGATAAGGGTTTAATTACCCAAATTTATAAAGAGCTAAATCAATTGTACAAAAAATCAAGCCATTTTCTAATTGATAAATGGGCTAGGACATGAACAAGCAGTTTTCAGTCAAAGAATTCAAAACTATTAATAAGAACATGAAAAAGTGTTCTAAATCTCTTATAATCAGAGAAATGCAAATCAAAACAACTCTGAGGTATCACTTCACACCTAACAGATTGGCTAACATGACAGCAAAGGAAAGTAATGAATACTGGAGGGGATTTGGCAAAGTCAGGACATTAATTCATTGCTGGTGGAGTTGTGAATTCATCCAACCATTCTGGAGAGCAATCTGGAACTATGCCCTAAGGGCGATTAAGGACTGTCTGCCCTTTGATCCAGCCATAGCACTGCTGGGTTTGTACCACAAAGAGATAATAAGGAAAAAGACTTGTACAAGAACATTCATAGCTGCCCTCTTTGTGGTGGCCAAAAATTGGAAAATGAGGGGATGCCCTTCAATTGGGGAATGGTTGAACAATTTGTGGTATATGTTGGTGATGGAATACTATTGTGCTCAAAGGAATAATAAAGTGGAGAAATTCCATGGAGACTGGAACAACCTCCAGGAAGTGATGCAGAGCAAAAGAAGCAGAACCAGGAAAACATTGTACACAGAGACTGAAACACTGTGCTACAATCAAATATAATTGGCTTCTCCATTAGGGTCAATACAATGTCCCTAAACATTCTGCAGGGATATAGGAGAAAAAACACTATCCACAAGCAGAGGACAGACTGTGGGAGTGAAAACACCAAGGAAAAGCAACTGCTTTACTACAGGGGTGTAAGGGCCATGAATGAGGAGAGACTCTAAATGAACACCATAAGGCAAACGCCAACAACATAGAAATGGGTTCGAATCAAGGACACATGTGATACCTAGTGGAATAGCTCATTGGCTATGGGAGGGGTTGTGGGAGGGGTGGAAAGAAAAGAAAATGACCTTTGTTCCCAATGAATAATGCTTGAAAATGACCAAATAAAATAATGTTTAAAAAAAAAAAGAAAATAGTATTTCATTCTCTGTCAGTTGCTCATGCGTATGAAATAATCCTATGCCATTCAAAATACTTTTACATTGTATCTAAATACTTGGATTGTAGCACATTTGCTGTTTTTCATAAAATGTTAAATTTAACCAGCATAAAAAAAGATCTATGGGAAAGGAAGAAATTTAAGACCAAGTAAGAAGTAGAGAATATTATAAAAAGTAAAATGAATAAGTTTGATTATATTAAATTAAAAAGGTTATGTACAAACAAAACCAACATAATCAAAATCATAAGAGAATCAACAAACTGAGGAAAAGATTTTATAATAAAAATTTCTGAGAAATATCTAATTTCTCAAATATATAAGGAACTAAGTCAAATGTACTAGAAATCAAGCCATTTCCCAATTGACAAATGTTCAAGGGACATGAATAGGCAGTTTTCAGATGGAAAAATAAAAACTATCAATAATTACATGAAATAGTATTCTAAATCCTTCCTAACTAGAGAAATGCAAATCAAAACAAGTCTGAGGTATCACCTCACACCTAGCAGATTGGCCAATATCACAATAAAGTAAAATAATAAATGTTGGAGGGGATGTGGCAAAATTGGGACACTAATGCTCTGGTGGTGGAGTTGTGAATTAATCCAGTCACTCTGAAAGGCAATTTGAAATTATACCCAAAAAACATTGAAAGAATATATGCCCTTTAATCCATCTATACCACTACTGGGTTTCTACCCCAAAGAGTTAATAAGGAAAAATGTTTGTACAAAAATATTCATAGCCATACTCTTTGTGGTGGCAAAAAATTGGAAAATGAGGGGTGTCCCTCAATTGGGGAATGGCTGAACAAATTGTGGTATGTGATGGTGAGGAAATACTATTGTGCTATAAGGAATGATGAACTGGGGGATTTGTATATGAATTGGAAGAACTTCCATGTACTGATGCAGAACCAAGAGATCATTATATACAGAAAGTGAAACATTGTGGAATTATCCAATGTAATAGACTTTATTAGTAGTAGCAATGCAATGATCCAGGACAATCCTGAGAGACTTATTAGAAATAATGCCATCTATATTGAGAGAAAGAACTGTGGGAGTAGAAATGCAAAAAAAAAAAAAACATTACTTATCAGTTTTTTATCTGGGCATATGATTTGGGGTTTTGGTTTTAAAAAATTGTTCTATTATAGAAATGAATACAATGGAAATAGGAATCAAGTGTTAACATTTGTATAACAAAGTGGAATTGCTTATTGTCCCTGGGAGTAGAGAGGGGAGAGAGGAGAGGAAAAAAAATTAATCACATTAACATGGAAAATGCTTTAAAAATTAAAATTAAAAACAAAAAAGATTATTAAAAATTAAAATTAATAAATGTATCCTTCAAAATTGTTTTGAGTCATTGTATTGCTCAGAATAGCTGTCATTCACAATTGATCCTTGCTTCTGTTCATTTCAATTTCTATCTATTTATGCATGTCTTTCCAGATTTTTATGAAATCATCCAGTTCATCATTTCTTTTCACATAATAGAATTCCACCACAATCAAATACAACAAAAAATTTAGTCATTCCCCAATTGGTGGGCATCCTCTTCCATTTCTAATTCTTTTACAATACAAAAAAAAGCTGCTCTAAATATTTTGTACATATGGGGCTTTTTCCTTTTTCCTTTTTCTCTTTTCTCTTCACATAATAGTGGCATTACTAGGTCAAAAACTTTGCACTTTTTTTTAAACCCTTACCTTCCATCTTGGAATCAATACTGTGTATTGGTTCCAAGGCAGAAGAATGGTAAGGGCTAGGCAATGGGGAGGTTAAGCTGTTTGCCTAGGGTCACACAGCTAGGAAGTGTCTGAGGGCAGATTTGAACCTTGGACCTCCTGTCTTTAGGCCTGGCTCTCAATCAACTGAGCTACTCAGCTGCCCCCTACAATTTTCATAGTTTTATATACCCTTGAGCATAATTCTAAATTGTTCTCCAAAATGGTTGGACCAGTTTACAATTTGAATGCAAACTTTTAATTCTGTGTGAAATCACCATAACCTCTACTTCTAAAGCTGATACTCAACATCTGGAGTTCCAGCACTAATTTTCTTTACTTCCTGTTTTCAGTTTAATTTGCTATTTATAGAATAATACCTTAAATCACATTGTTTTCAGAATGTCCCTTTGAAATTAGTGAAAGAAAAATATCCTTATCTCCTTTTGACAGAAGCCATAGAGATATTAAAAGACATTTCTAGTGTCATAAAATAAATGAGAGGCAGAAGTGGATTAGAACCCCAAAATTCCATTGCTTACTCCTATGTGTCTCACTAATTCTTACTGGAACAGAGAAGAAGGTTAATGAAATCCAATAATTTTGGCTCCCTATCAAAAACTAATGTCCTTTATTCCCTGGATGATCACTAGTTTTATGGTCTGTCTTTACATTCTTGATGCTGTACTGTCTTCTTTTTTGATATTTTTGTGTCTATAATCACTTGATAAAGCATCTGGTTCCTATTTCCAAGGATCTGTCAGTTACCATTCACTGTAAGATAAAGGGAAGATATGAATCAGGCTCTTCAAAAATATTAAGGAAGGTGATAGCTTGTATGTCTTTCCATTGATGTCATTTTAATCAGCATAAAAATAATCTCTGAAGGACCCCATTTTTTAAACCCAACCTTTGATTTAATCTGGGTAGATATCCCCTGGTGAGAAGTTTTCCCTATCATGGAAGACAAGCGACTACTTAGAACGTTAGAATATTCTTCAAGTCACTGAGAGACTAAATGACCTTTTCCAGTCATGGAGGTAAAATGTGTCAGAGAAAGAATTCTTCCTGACTTTAAAACCAGCTCTCTCTCACTATACCATACTACGCCTCTCTATGAAAAACAAATAAATGAAAGTAAGAAATAGCTAAGAGAGTTCCATACTCTATTGAATTAATATTATCTCTCTCAATGATAATAGCAAATATCCATTATTCTGCATCTCTGAAAAATCCTTGACTCTCTCTTGTTTCTTATGCATCTTCTTCAATATCGAATCCCCCAAGCTTATGTCCTTAATTACCTCTTCTCTCTTCCCTCCCTCTTGTTTGTCTCAAATGATGCTCCATTTTCAGTTGAAATCCCAATGAAGAAAACTCTGAGATTACCATCTCTAGATTCAACTTCTTTCACATTCTATTTGCTATTTCCAACTTCCCACTGGTCATCCCCATATAAATATCAGACTGGCACCTCAAACTCATAATGTTCAAAATTCAACTTCTCATGACTGCTTTACTTCCTAAGTCTCTGCTAAAACTCATGCTTTTTTATTAAGTCTCCCCAATAGGATTGTTTATTTTTGTCTTTTTACCTCTAGAATTGAATACAGTGTCAAGCAAAAAGGTATGTACTTTAGACATGTGTTAGTAGATTGATTGTGAATCCTATTGACTATTTTATTTCTATTAAAATAATTATATTCCATACAAATCAATTAAGGATCCATAATCTTTCACTCCTACCCTATGTCCCATTAGTGACTAATTCCTGTAAATTCTACCCCTTTAACATATCTCTAATTAGGCTCTTGTTTTTACTTCTACTTCTGTCACTTTAGTTTAGATCGTTATTATCTCCTGCAAGTATAGCAATGTTTCATTGAATTCCATATTTCAACATCCATTACTACTATTTAAAATCTATATGACTTCATACCATGAGTTTTCTCATCTGTTAAATAAGTCATTTGGACCAGAGGTGTCGAGTTCACAGCTAACAGGATATAAAGAGCCACAAAAGCATGAAAATGCAGCTTTACCAGATTAAAATGTAACAAAAATAAAATAAAATACAACATTGATAATGATAATATGGAGTTTTTGAAGTCAATGTGTCTATTTGAGTTTGATACAGCTGAACTATATATTCTCTAATGTTCTGTTTACAAGTAAATGTTAGGATACTTTTTATAATTTCCCTTCTTTCAGCTTCTTTTTCCCCTATTGCTACATCAATATCATGAAAACAAAATTCTATTGATATCACTTTGATGCTAAACAAAACAAAATTTCAAAAAGAGCAACCACCACTAAAACCACAAGGAACAGTTCAGGCCTTCCTCACTGTCTCCTAGATAAAAATCCAAATTTCTTAGCCTGTGCTTCAAGGTCCTCCAAAATACTGCTATAGCCTATCTATGAGGTTTTATTCCCCCTCTTTCACTCCAATACCTAATGGTTAGAGAAATGGACCTAGAGTCAGGAAGACCTGATTTCAAATCTAGATTCAGAGGTTTACTGTGTGGCCCCAGGCAAGACGCTTCACCCCATTTTGCCCCAGTTTCCTCAATTGTAAAATGAGGATCATTATAGAACCTACTTCTTAGGGTTCTTGTGAGGATCAGATGAGGTAATACACATAAACAGGCTTAGTGCAGTGCCTAATATATATTTGCTTAATAAATACTCATTCTTAGAATGAAAGGGTAAATTTTTTGTCCAAATAATTTCTAAGAATCTTGAATTTTACATTGTGTAGATAAAATATTTTAATTTAGATTTAGAACTGGATTGGAGTATTAGGTTCCTCATGTACTAGTTGAGTGACTTTTGGTAAGTCACTTACATTATCTTACTCTTGGCTTTTTCCTTTGTGAAGTGAGAAGGTTGTGTTAAATGGAACTTCTTACTGAAACAGTCAACAAACTCCCATCTATTACTATTAATAATGACATAGTTGTCTATGTCAGTTGTCTGCCTGATTTTGAATAATAACATCATGGTTATAACTTTATGTTGGCCAGTTCATTGTTCAAAATGAAAAATAGTAACTTCCTTAGTGTTTTAAGCTTTAAGACTTGTTTTTACACTGCATTATTACATCTTACTCTCACAACAACCCGGTGAGGTAGTTGCTATTATTATCCCCATTTTATATTTTTTCACATTTTAAATGATGATTTGAATTATATATAGCTAAAAAGCATAAGAAAATAGATTATAGCATGAATTTTAAAATTGTTACCCTGAAAACAGGTCACAATTTTGCAAAGCTGTGACTCAGGGGATAGAGTGTTGGGCCTGAAGTCAGAAAAACCTCAGTTCAAATATGGCCTCATACATTTCCTATATGTATGTCTCTGGGCAAATCATTTTGCTTCTGATTGTCTGGTGAAGGGATCTACTGAATCTATCTACTAGAGAAGGAAATGGTAATCCACTCCAAGATCCTTGCAAAGAAAATTCTATGGATAGCTATGGTCCATGGAGCCATGAAGAGTCAGACATCTGAACAAAAAATTTTGATATGTCATAAATGCTATCTTAATATTTTATTAATTTTAATATTCTTACTTTGTTCTGTAGAAGGATTTTTAATTAATTTTATTCTCTATATCTCTCACTATTCCTATGTTTAGATGGAATATAATGTTCTCATGATCAAAACTCAAAACATTTCGTTTTGAAAAGGTTATAGTCAACATGACACATTTTGGTCATTGCAAAAACACCTTTCAAGGGCATTATTTCACTTTCAACAGAAATCACAAAGTATTGTTTGTTTGCAATTCACTGTACTAAATAAAGAAGAAGGAAATCTTCAAATATAAACTCCAAGAATATTATTTTTTCTTTTCTAATATCAAGAGTAAAGTTTTCTTCTAACCACTTGAAACTATATGGGGAAGCATTCTTATCAGTCATTAAAACTGATGTTGGACATCTGCACAAGAGAATTTTATGTAGTCAGTAGGTCATGACCTGTGAAAATAGCTACACTAGTAAGAAGGATTATTATTTCTATATATTGTTTAAGTAACTATCTGCAAAACATTGACCAAATGAGTCATGTCTTCATATCCAGTTCTTTATCATATAAACAGGGCTAGATCAAACATATTTACTCTTCTTGAGGTAAAAAATAAACATTTCCTTTAAAATAGTGTTTCTTCCTGATCTTATTCTTTAAATTTTATTTTGATTTTTATATCCAAATTTATCTCTCTACTGCCTCATTAAACATTGAGAGGGCAAAAAATATGATATGCATTCATATATAAGGATATAGTCACTCAAACCATATATTTACCTTAGCCATATCCTTAAAAAAGAAAGAAAATTGTAGAAAGGGAGTCCATCAATTCTCTATTTACAGAAGAACAGTATTTTATATCATGAGTCTTTTGGAGTTGTGTTATATTGTTTGTTAACCAGTTACTACATTTTTCAAAATTGATTTTCCTTATAATATTGCTATTATTGTATAGATTATAGTCCTAGTGCTGGCCACTTCACTTCACACTAATTTATAAATGTCTTCCCAGGTTTTCTTTGAAACTATGTACTTCAAATTGCGACATTAATACATTGTTGATGGAGTTGTGAATTGATCCAACCATTTTGGATGGCAATTTGGAACTATGCCCAAAGGGTTTTAAAAGACTGTCTGCCCTTTGATCCAGCCATAGAAGTGCTGGGTTTGTACCCCAAAGAGATAATAGGGAAAAATACTTGTACAAAAATATTCATAGATGCACTCTTTGTGGTGGTAACAAAATGGAAAATGAGGGGATGTCCTTCAATTGGGGAATGGCTGAACAAATTGTGGTATATGCTGGTAATAGAATACTATTTTGCTCAATGGAATAATGAACTGGAGGAATTCCAAGTGAACTGGAACAACCTCCAGGAATTGATGCAGAGTGAAAGGAGCAGAACCAGGAAAACATTATATATAGAGATGGATACATTATGGCACAAGTGAATATAATGGACTTCTTTACTACCTGCAATGCTATGAAAATGAGGTATCCTCTTTCAATTTTTTAACAATGGACCTTCAATAGATTTCAATAGGCTTTATCTATAGTTGGGAACATATTCAACTTATTTCTATCATGGTATTTTCAGAACCTTCAGAAAACGTAGGTCTTTTGCAATATATTTAAGAGGTAATGCCATGATAAGATTTGGTATTAAGCCTTTTTGAATGATTTACATATTAATATCTAGAAAAAGTCTAATTCCAAAGCAATCATCCACATATATATGATTTTTTCAAAATAATAATCAAATAAATAAGTTTACCAAGTTGTCTCTTAATGGTTTTCTCACAACTCCTGATTCTTAATCATTGAATAAAAATAACAAATGAATACTTTTCTAAAATGAATATTTTTTGGCATTTAATTGGTATAATGAATAGAGAGTTAGACTTGAAGTTAAGATCTGAGTTCAAATACTTAGATATTTACTAGTTATGTGTCACAAAGCAAGTCAATTTCTATCTACCTCAGTTTCCTCATTAATACTTGATTGTTATATATAGCAAAGAGAAAATATTTGTAAAACATTTAGCATAGTTCCAGGAATATAGTGATCACTGAATAAATGTTATCTATTATCATTGTTATTTACAAAATTTTTATTTCCAAACTGCATTATATTAATAATTTATTAAAACATTAATTTTTCATTCTAAATACATTGAATATTTTTAAGAAATTATAAATAGATCTAAGATTTCATTGATTAGGGAACTCTATGTTGAAAATACACTATTTACTAATGCAAGTCAGAACCTTCTCTGCAATTTAAAGTTGCCTGAGAGCTGAAGTAACTTGCTTAGGGTCATAAAGCCAGCATGTAACAGATGCTGGGCATGTCTTTCTGACTGTTAGGCTAGACTCTTTCCCTGAAACTTATAAATAATATTTTAAAGTATGAAGTCTTTGGCTAGACCAAAAAATCTCTAATTGTTAATATTGCCCTAGTGTTTACAACTTTGCACTTTCAATCATTCAATGATTTATGCTGTCAATAAACACTATATACCCTCAGTTTAATAGAACATATAATGGAACAGATAATGGAAGATTCTCATTGTTAAGAACATGAACTAGAAAAGCCAAGAAGTTAAGTTGAAGTTTAAAGATACTGTCCTTATAGGATATTTTCAAAAAAAAATGACTAATTCAAATCAGTACCAAAAAAAAAAAAGACTTATTTTACAGTTCATTCTATAGATTCAAATATAGAAGAGATCACATATTGTCCTTGTGAAAGAAACATCTACAAAATTAAAATCTTGAAATGACATGATTAATAGAAAAATTTGGATAGTTTATTCCTCTACCTTAATCGAAAGCAATAAGAGTGCATTTTCTTCAATCTTTGCTTCTGTTATTTAGTTTATGATTTAAAGAATAAAGAAAATATATTTATGAGTTTAGGAAAAAAGAGCATGAGAAAGTTGCATGAAAGATTTAAGAGTAGGGATTAAATAACCTGCTGTATACCCAAGTATTCCATTAGCATGCCAGCTGGTTAGCCAAAGTAGGAAGGGACCTTGTTGGATCAGAAACAAACAAAGAAAAAAAGCCAAGTGAATTAGGTGACAGTTGATTCCATCTGTCCTGCCATCTGCCCTAATTTTCTTCTTTTGCCATTCAAGGAAGTAACATTTAACTACCCTCTCTCTCTTAATATTTTTCCTACTTCTAAGGTTGATTGAAGAGAAAGGAAAAAAAAAAAGCACCTTCCTGGCTACATATTTTGGTAGAGTAAAAGGTGTCAGCTCCTGGCAACCTGATTTTTTTTTCTTACTCTCAAGGTATTCAGGAAAAGAACAGATGGAAAAGACAATTGCTGATTCAGTGAACCTAGGAGCAGCACCTGGTTCCACAATCAAATTCTACCTATCATGAGCTTTTTAGGTAAAACCTTCCACCCTAGACCCACAATGTTATATCTCTCTTGGGCCAAGGTCAACAGGTGACAATGATAATAGGATCTTCTCCTAAGGCTAAAGATATAACATTTAAATAGAGAAAGAGCAACCTTAACCAAATAGGGAGACTAATTTTACATTAGGAAAACTATAGCTTGCCAAAGCCCAAGAGCAAAGATATGTTTCAGAGTTGTGCAGAAGTAGCCTGATAGAAGGCTGATTAGAAGGAAGATTTGTTTGTACCTCAATTCCTTAGCTGTAAAATCAGGGACTTGTACTAAATGACTTCTAATGTCTTTTTTAAATCTAAAGTTATGGTCTTAGAATCTTTCCAGCACAAATATGTGAGATTTTTCATAGACAGTGTCTTGTTTGACACTCAAAATTACTTTTAAGTGTTGACATACTCAATAGCTATGCAGTGTCCCTAGCATTATTTTTTCTCTATTACCAGAAATCAATCCTTACCATCTTCAACTGTATTTAGATAGCATGTGATTTCTCTATTGCATTTAAATAAATCCCAACAAATGGATACGCAAAAATTTTCAGTTCTTATTAATGCTGTGATGTAATTGTTGCTGACTTTTTATTTTTACAATATTTACCAAAATACAATTGATTGAAAAAAGAATATTTGTCAGATATAAGATTATATAGTGCTTATTGAATACTGATTTGATAAAACGTATTTGATTTATAAAAGCACAATGTCACTTTAAAGGTTCTTATTCACACATCAAAATAAAGGAAGGATGGGAGAGATGAAGGAAGGAAAAAAAAGGAAGGAATTAAAAATATTCTAATCATCATGTTAAGTACTTAGTGTAAAAATCCAAAATCTTGCTATTTCTTATACTCAAGAAGCTTACAATTTAGAGGGGAAGACAACACATATATAAGAGTGGTGGCCATGGAATAGAGTTAGAGTTCAGGATAAGGAAATTTATTGACTTACTCTTTCTAGAGGAAATTTTGATTTTATATATTTATTAATATTCTAATTCTCAGAGCAAGATATAGAAAGTAGAGGGCTTAGTGAGTGTATGAATGAACAATTTCAATACAAAAATAATAGGGGTGAAATTGAGGACTGCACACAGAGGAAGAAATGAGTGGTTAAGCTCTCCTAAGGCATGTTCTCTTGTCCTTAGGTTTGAAGAGAGAAAAAGAGAGGGAGGAAGTAGCAGAAGTGTACAAATGGAAACAAAACTAAGGGGAAGATCATTCAAAATTACAAGATATAATAACAGAATGAACCTTATTGGAGAAGAGGAAGATAGTTCAATTTTGGATATTTTGAATATAAGATGTCACTGGAACAACCCCTTTGAATTTGACAAAAGCAATTGATAATGTTGGTTATCTTAAAAAGGAAACTGAAAATTGGTATATGTGTGTGTGTGTGTGTGTGTGTGTGTGTGTGTGTGTGTGTGTGTGAAAAAGAGAGAGAGAGAGAGAGAGAGAGAGAGAGATTTGTATAGGAGAAAGATTTGCATAGAGATGGTACTAAAATCCATGGAAGCTGATGATGCAACTACGAAAGACAATGTAGAACCATTGAGTTATCCATAATTACTAGAAGTGATATAAATGATGAGCTAACAAAGGAAACTAATATTCAGTCAGACAGGTAGGAGATATAGGAGATACTGAAAAGAAGTATTTCATGAAAAACCTCACTAATATCTCCAGTCCTATAATAGCCAAACTCCTTACAAAAGCTCTCTACAAACAGGAAATCTAAATTATTTCCTTATACTCTGGTGTCTGTCTTCCAAACTCATTATTCAACTGAAACTGATTTTACCAAATCAAATAATCTTCTCTACATTCTCATCCTTCTTGAATAGGTTGCAGCCTCTGAGACCATCTATTATCCCCATTTTTGGTACTATTTTCCCTTAAGGTTGTGTGTGTGTGCATGAAACACTGTTCACTCCTAGTTTTCCTTCTACTGTCAGATTTCCATTTTTATCATTATTTTAATTGTGGAGTAAAATAGAAGAAAGAAAAGGAAGGAGCAAGGTCTACAAATATAAAAATGCCTAAATTGGTTAAAAATTATTTAAAAATGTATACTCTATGCTTATGAGGGAAACAATGAAAATAAGGATGGAATATGACATGAATTTGACAAAAAAATTTTGAAACAAAAATGTGAAAATATATAATAAAAATGGAAAATTTCTTGAAGGCAAGTTGGAAATAGAAATATACTTAAAATAAGTACTTGTGGAAGTAGGAGATAGAATGGAAGAACAAGATTAGTTAAGTAGGCTATTAAATGAGTTAACAATGTGAAATACATACATAAATAAATAATCTAAAATGATAAAAAATGATAAAAAAGGAAGATTAAAGGAAGGAAGGATGAGGAAGAAAATTCAAATTAGTTCTAGGAACTTGGGATAGAGTAGACATACAGGATCCCATGGAGAGCCTGTGGGAATAGAATAGCATCAAAATAGTGCAACCAGAACTAATTACAGGGATAAACTGCCTGAATAAGCAGGAATGAATAAAATGATCACATACAAAGTTAAAGAAATCAAAAGCTTAATAATCATATATTTAAAGGTAAATGGTATAAATAATAGAGTACAAGGGAAAGAATGGATAATGAACAAAACCATACAATAATGTAGTGCATATAATAACCTTTCTAAAATATAGACCAAGAGACTAACAACTGTGTAGTATATGCATATTAATGTATGTATGTATGTATGTGTGTGTGTATATATGTATTTGGAAAGAAGGAAATATATAGTTATTTAAGTACTTTGAGCTTCTAACTGTGGTTAGCACTGGTGATATTTTCTTGTAGTTCAGTCATATGGGTCACTTCTGACTCCTGATGACCCCATTTGAAATTTACTTGATAAAGATAGTGGAGTGGTTTATCATTTTCTTCTCTAGCTCATTTTACAAATGAAAATAAATGAGGAAAACTGTGACTTGCCCAGAATTACACAATCAACTATGTTTTTGAGGTCAGGTTTTAACTCAGTTCTTCCTGACACATAAACCAGCACTTACTCCATTCATTTGCCCACTGGGAATAGAAATACAAATAAAAGGATAGATTGTCCCTACATCAAAGTCAATAAACAAAAGGTTGTTAAAATGATTTGGTGTTTTCTTTTTGAAGTCTAAAAAGTCAGGAGCAGACGTTAAAGAGAATTAAGGCTAGTGTCATTGGAACCCTTTACACAATGGAGACCCCAGGAAGAACTTACCAATGAAAGAAGGGAGCAGTAAGATATTCCAAAGTGAGAGAAGGCTACAAGATGCTTGGATTTGGAGTAAAGGGGTCACAGGAGCTCACAAAATTCTAGAATGAGACAGTAGCTGAGGAATAATTTTGAAGTCTAGAAAATCAGGAGCAGTCTGTATATGAATGAGTATAGACAAACATACAGATAAATAGATCGATAGATAGATCGATAGATAGATGATAAAGAGAAATAGAATATTTATTAAATTATTATTGTAAGCACTGCTCTAATTACTGTGGTTACTAATATAAGCAAAAAAGAAAGTTTCTGCCCTTAAGAAATGAAAATTTTGAGAAAGGAAGATAATATATAAAGAGGATCAGGAAGAAAGAAAGAAGGGAAGAAAGAAGGAAAGAAAGGGAAACAAGTGTGTTTTGGGGAAATGGTATAGAAGGTTGGTACCTAACAATATAAAGCAATAACTCACCTATTAAATCTTGAGAATTCATTGGCAGAATCCAATATTATGGAGAAGAGAGATAAGGTTGCTTGCCTATCATATTAAGTATAATTTTATTAAATTTAGCCCAATGTCCAAATTGTCAGTATTCTTTTCAGATTCATTGTGTTGGTCCCTCCTTATTGCTATCATTTACTTTATTCAATGTATTGATAAAGTAAGGCCTATGATAGTACTGTAGAATATGTACTATAGACTTAAAACAACTAAACAGTAATCAAGCTCACAACATTCCATATTTCCCACAGTAACAGTATGGAAGATTTTTTCAAATACTTTATTGGTACTGAAGTATCCTGTATCCATAAGGTTACCTTTGTTTGAGCTGTCTTGTACAAAACAAAAAAAGAAAATGAGAGTAATCTAGTCAGATATATTCTTGATGAGTTTGTTCTTAGTCATCATTTTTATGGATGCTCCTAAACCATTCCCTTAATAATATGTTCTGTAATTTTGTAGATGCAAAGGAGAATTAGCACATATGCAGAAGTGCATCTTTATTCATGACTGATGTAAATTCCTCATGTGTAAGTGTCTGGGGAGGCTATTGCAGGAAAAATCATGATGAAACATAATGGGAGTGCTTAGAACAAAAATGTTGGTAACATTTGTTGAGAGAAAATGCTGTTAGAAGAGAGGTTTTGTTATAATTTTATATATATGTATGTATACATATATGATTAAATTTCATTTTAGGTGAAGAGATAAATACAGAAGATCTAAACTTGAGAACTGTAAAAGTCAGAAGAGTGAATCTTTAGGTGAGGAGTTATCCATAGTCCAGGAGTCAGATTTCATACTAGGTTTGTCACTGATGTATGCCAAGTTGTAAAAAGTCTTTGATGGATGAATCCTTTAGGACCTAGACCAGGTGTAACCCAGTGGAGAGAGGCCTAATCCTAGTGTCAAGAAGATGGCATAAGATATCTACTAGTTATTCAACCTTGGGCTAGTCACTTAAACCTCTCTCTTCCTCAGTATCTTCATCAGCAAAACAGCACTTACCCCCCAGGGTTTTTGAAATGGCAAAATTACTTAATATTTGTGAAGCATCTTGTGAATGTTGAAGTACAATATACATTTGATGTTGTTGTTAGTGACACCAAAGCTAGATAGAAACAATACTAAATCAGAGCCCACTATCTGCAGAAAGTGAAGTAAAGGGAGGTTGTAAACTTGAATTGTTAGGTAGAGATCTTTGTATTTTTATTCTATTTTTATCTCTAAAGTAAATATTCTTTCTTAAAACCTAGTTGATGAGGGGCAACTAAGTGGCATAGTGGATAGAATGACAAGTCTGGAGTCCAAAGGACCTGGGTTAAAATCTGATCAAAGATACTTCCTGACTGTGTGTTCCTGGGCAAGTCACTTAACCCCATTTGTCTAACCTTTATCCTTTTGCCTTAGAGCTTTTACTAAAACACAGGGTAAGGGTTTAAAAATAATTAGAAAAAATAATTAATGCTGGGTGGTTAGCTAAATCTGAGATTAACATTGAGGATAACACAACAAGTGGGTATAGATGTGTTCATGGGATTCTAGCCAATAAATAACATTACATAGTTAATCTGTTCAGTTCCTGAGGGAACCCTGAAAATCAGAGGTTGAAATGCAACAGGGTTGACCCTGTAAGAATGAGCTAGTATATTAACTCTACCAGGATCCAAAATAAACCCCATATTCTTCCTTTTTATTTGAAAATAAAGAGCATTTATCAATCTCTGCTCCTATAGCATGTGCCCTCATCTCCATAATCTTTCAGTGAGTACTGACAGTGACTCAGCTCTCATGTCTGCCAGATATTTCAGTGTCCTAAGTATAATATTTATAAGGGATATTAGAGAATTGAAAAGGCACAGGATATAACAAAGGTTTTGTAACAGGTATTGGAAGAGTTTAAGGAATAGAGTTTAAGGATATGAATGTTGGTGAGGTAAAGGGAGAGAGATACCCCCTGCTGAGAGGCTGATCTTTGAAAAATGGGGTTCCCAAGAAATGGTCCAATTATAATAGCCTGATTGATGTTGAAGATACCCCAGAGCAGGTAAGCACAGACCCCCTGAGGGACAAGCCTCCACCCAGACCAAGGTCACCGGGCAAGTGTCCAATATGCACCGTTTATGGTTGAATGGCTGTCAGGTTCAGCTCCTTCTATATCTCCCTGAAATGGTAGTCCTCTTATCTGGCTGCAGGTTATTTAAGTCAAGATGAATTTAATAACAAGTTTGGATTGGGGAGATATCAGGGAAGAGGGAATTGGGATTTCCCTAGATTGGGTTTGAGTCTCTCAACTTTTGAGCTGAGGCCAGGTCTCACAAGCTGGTAGAGGGTTTCTTTGATTCCTGTCTATGTTAATCTGTACTAGTTTTCTTAAGTTCAAAGTCTTTAGCAGTATACAGCAACGGTAAGAAAAGATTCTAACATTCAGATGGTTGGGCCTGTTTCTTCAGGCTAACACCCCTAAAGACCGGCCTTACAGTTCAAACCGCTCCTCTTAAATCCTTTGACATGATCACAGGAATCCAGGTAGAGCACACATTTGGGAAAATCAGGAATAAAGATACATCTATCCTAAGGCAGGGAGAGAGTGCTCCTTCCAGTCTGAGGGCCAGGAAAGAGAGAGCATGTCCTTCAAGAGCAACGGTCATTCTCCAAGTCCCCCTTCCCCCACCAACTGTCATTGCTGTTCATCAATTTCACTCTAACCTTCCAATTGCTGTTCGCTCTACCTCAGTGGCAGAAAATCCAGAACTTGATTCAGTTTTCCTTTCCACAAAAGGTATCATTTATCTAGTCCTGGTGACAAACTCATTAAGATTAATTAAAATATTTTTACTGTTTCTATTCTTATTTTCCATTTCCATTTTCTTCTGCTCAGTAGGCTCTATCATTCCTAGTCTCAGGAAAAAAAAAAAACTAAAAGGAAGAAAATTAAGAGCATCCATGATACTCTTTTCACTTTCACTTTCACTTCAATTTCTATCTTATTCACCTAAAAACAAACAAAAAGGAAAGTCTTTTTCCTTCTCTGATCTTCTTTTTGCTCAGAATGAAACTTAAAAAAAAAGCACATTCTACTAGGAAATACAAGAGGTAAACAGATAAATACATTTATAGAAGGCAAGAAAATAAAAGTAAGGAAAAGAAGAATGAGTTTAGACAGTCTGGGAGAGTAATGAATTCTGTTTTGTGTATGTTGTGTTTGAGATATCTCTTGGACATTGCATTGAAGTCAAGAAATGCAATAGGCAGTTGGTGATAATTTTTGTAGATTTGTTTTGTATCCTATTACTTGGCTCAAACATCTTTTATATTCTAAGTGTCAGTTTGCCCAGCAGGTGCCCAAAAAGAAAAGGCTTAACAAGGGTGACTTCAGAAAGGAAACCAATAAATTAAACCAGTAACACATATTTATTAAGTGTGCAAACAGCACTGTGTTCATCTGTTCAAACCTTTTCAGCTGGGAAGAGGAAAAGGAAAAAGAAAAGTTTGGCAAAATGGAAGACATTTAGGAATGGACCCCCCCACTGAGTATATTACAAATTTTATATTTAGTGGATTATTTAGTTCTTACCTAGACAAAAAATTCTTTGCATAGAGAGGTTAGTGTTTATACTGCTTTGATACTTTCTTTTTTTTTTTGGTGAACCTGTCGGTTTAGGGAATGTTTTTTTTTTATTCGTGAAATCTTTATTTCCTTATTGTATTTGTTGTTATTTATCATAAAAATTGTTTTACAAATAGTCCTCTCTTTTTTTAGGGAGATCATTTTCCTCTTAAGGGAATATGGCATTTTAAGGAGTTATTTTATTCTTTCTTTTTTTTTCTTTTTTTTAAATTTTAATATTATTTTATTTGGTCGTTTTCATACATTATTCACTGGAAACAAAGATCGTTTTCTTTTCCTCCCCTCCCCCCCCCCGCCTTTCCCTCTCCCATAGCCGACGCATGATTCCACTGGTTATCACATGTGTTCTTGACTCGAACCCATTTCCCTGTTGTTGGAGTTTGCATTATAGTGTTCATTTAGAGTCTCTCCTCAGTCTTATCTCCTCCAACCCTGTAGTCAAGCAGTTGCTTTTCAGCGGTGTTTTTACTCCCACAGTTTATCCTCTGCTTGTGGGTAGTATTTTTTTTTAGATCCCTGCAGATTGTTCAGGGATTGCATTGATACTAATGGAGAAGTCCATCACCTTCGATTGTACCACAATGTATCAGTCTCTGTGTACAATGTTTTCCTGGTTCTGCTCCTCTCGCTCTGCATTACTTCCTGGAGGTTGTTCCAGTCTCCATGGAACTTCTCCACTTTATTATTCCTTTTAGCACAATAGTATTCCATCACCAACATATACCACAATTTGTTCAGCCATTCCCCAATTGAGGGGCATCCCCTCATTTTCCAATTTTTGGCCACCACAAAGAGCGCAGCTATGAATATTTTTGTACAAGTCTTTTTGTCCATTATCTCTTTGGGGTACAAGCCCAGCAGTGCTATGGCTGGATCAAAGGGCAGACAGTCTTTTATCGCCCTTTGGACATAGATCCAAATTGCCCTCCAGAATGGTTGGATCAATTCACAACTCCACCAGCAATGAATTAATGTCCCCACTTTGCCACATCCCCTCCAGCATTCATTACTTTGCATAGCTGTCATGTTAGCCAATCTGCTAGGTGTGAGATGATACCTCAGAGTTGTTTTGATTTGCATCTCTCTGATTATAAGTGATGTAGAGCACTTTTTCATGTGCTTATTAATAGTTTTGATTTCTTTGGCTGAGAATTGCCTGTTCATGTCCCTTGCCCATTTGTCAATTGGAGAATGGCTTGATTTTTTGTACAATTGATTTAGTTCTTTATAAATTTTAGTAATTAAACCCTTGTCAGAGGTTTTTATGAAGATTGTTTCCCAATTTGTTGCTACCCTTCTGATTTTGGTTACATTGGTTTTGTTTGTACAAAAACTTTTTAATTTGATGTAATCCAGATTATTTATTTTGCATTTTGTAATTCTTTCTAATTCTTGCTTGGTTTTGAAGTATTTCCCTTCCCAAAGGTCTGACATGTATACTATTCTGTGTTCGCCTAATTTTCTTATAGTTTCCTTCTTTATGTTCAAGTCATTCATCCATTTTGAATTTATCTTGGTGTAGGGTGTGAGGTGTTGATCTAAGCCTAATCTTTCCCACACTGTCCTCCAATTTTCCCAACAGTTTTTATGAAATAGTGGATTTTTGTCCCAAAAGCTGGGATCTTTGGGTTTGTCATATACTGTCTTGCTGAGGTTGCTTGCCCCCAGTCTATTCCACTGATCCTCCTTTCTGTCTCTTAGCCAGTACCAAATTGTTTTGATGACCGCTGCTTTGTAATATAGTCTGAGATCTGGGACTGCAAGACCCCCTTCCTTTGTATTTTTTTTCATTAATTCCCTGGATATCCTTGATCTTTTGTTCTTCCAAATGAACTTTGTTATGTTTTTTTCTAAATCAGTAAAAAAAAAATTTTGAAAGTTCCATGGGTATGGCACTAAATAGATAGATGAGTTTGGGTAGGATGGTCATTTTTATTATATTGGCTCGTCCTACCCATGAGCAGTTAATGTTCTTCCAATTGTTCAAGTCTAGTTTTAGTTGTGTGGAAAGTGTTTTGTAGTTGTGTTCATATAGATCCTGTGTTTGTCTCGGGAGATAGATTCCTAAGTATTTTATTTTGTCTTGGGTAATTTTGAATGGGATTTCTCTTTCTAGTTCTTGCTGCTGAGCTGTGTTGGAATTATATAGAAATGCTGATGACTTATGTGGGTTTATTTTGTATCCTGCAACTTTGCTAAAGTTGTTGATTATTTCAATTAGCTTTTTGGTTGAATCTCTAGGATTCTTTAAGTAGACCATCATGTCATCTGCAAAGAGTGATAATTTGATCTCCTCCTTGCCTATTTTGATGCCTTCAATTTCTTTTTCTTCTCTAATTGCTACTGCTAGTGTTTCTAATACAATGTCAAATAATAGAGGTGATAATGGGCATCCTTGTTTCACTCCTGATCTTAATGGGAATGGATTTAGTTTATCCCCATTGCAGATGATATTAGCTGATGGTTTTAGATATATACTGTTTATTATTTTTAGGAATGACCCTTCTATTCCTATGCTTTCTAGTGATTTTAGTAGGAATGGGTGTTGTATTTTATCAAAGGCTTTTTCTGCATCTATTGAGATAATCATGTGATTCTTGTTGGTTTGCTTGTTGATGTGGTCAATTATGTGGATAGTTTTCCTAATGTTGAACCAGCCCTGCATCCCTGGTATGAATCCTACTTGATCATGGTGGATGACCCTTCTAATCACTTGCTGGAGTCTTTTTGCTAGTATCCTATTTAAGATTTTTGCATCTATATTCATTAGGGAGATTGGCCTATAGTTTTCTTTCTCTGTTTTTGGCCTGCCTGGCTTTGGAATTAGTACCATGCTTGTGTCATAAAAGGAGTTTGGTAGGACTCCCTCTTTGCTTATTATGTCAAATAGTTTGTATAATATTGGGGTTAACTGTTCTCTGAATGTTTGATAGAATTCACTGGTGAATCCATCAGGCCCTGGGGATTTTTTCTTAGGCAGTTCTTTGATGGCTTGATGGATTTCAATTTCTGATATGGGATTATTTAAGAAAACTATTTCTTCTTCTGTTAGTCTAGGCAATTTATATTTTTGTAAATATTCATCCATATCACCTAGGTTGGTATATTTATTGCCATATAGTTGGGCAAAGTAGTTTTTAATGATTGCCTTAATTTCCTCTTCATTTGAGGTGAGATCCCCCTTTTCATCCTTGATGCTATTAATTTGCCTTTCTTCTTTCCTTTTTTTAATTAAATTAACCAGTACTTTGTCTATTTTGTCTGTTTTTTCAAAGTACCAGCTTCTAGTCTTGTTTATTAGCTCAATAGTTCTGTCACTTTCTATTTTATTAATTTCTCCCTTAATTTTTAGGATCTCTAGTATGGTTTTCTTCTGGGGGTTTTTAATTTGTTCATTCTCAAGTTTTTTGATTTGCATTTCCAATTCCTTGGTCTCTGTCCTCCCTAATTTGTTAATATATGCACTCAGGGATATGAATTTTCCTCTAAGTACTGCCTTGGCTGCATCCCATAAGGTTTGAAAGGATGTTTCGCCGTTGTCATTTTCTTCAACGAAATTGTTAATTGTTTCTATGATTTCTTCTCTAACTATCCGATTTTGGAGTATCATGTTATTTAATTTCCAATTAATTTTTGATTTGGGTCTCCATGTACCCTTGCCGATCAATATTTTAATTGCCTTGTGATCTGAAAAGGCTGCAGTTAATATTTCTGCTTTTCTGCATTTAAGTGCCATGTTTCTATGACCTAGTGTATGATCTATTTTTGTGAATGTGCCATGTGGTGCTGAAAAGAAAGTGTATTCTTTTTTGTCCCTATTTATTTTTCTCCATATGTCTATTAATTCTAATTTTTCTAAGATTTCATTCACCTCTTTTACCTCTTTCTTATTTATTTTTTGATTTGATTTATCTAAATTTGATAGTGGTTGGTTCAAGTCTCCCACTAATATGGTTTTACTGTCTAATTCCTCCTTCAATTCTCCTAGTTTCTCTATTAAAAATTTGGATGCTATACCATTTGGTGCATACATGTTGATTAGTGATATTTCCTCATTGTCTATACTTCCTTTTAGCAGAATATATTTACCTTCCCTGTCCCTTTTGATCAGGTCTATTTGTACTTTGGCTTTGTCAGATATCATGATTGCAACTCCTGCCTTCTTTCTATCGGTTGAGGCCCAAAAGGTCTTACTCCAACCTTTAATTCTAACCTTGTGAGTGTCAACCCGTCTCATATGTGTTTCTTGAAGACAACATATGGTAGGGTTTTGGGTTCTAATCCAATCTGCTATTTGTCTGCGTTTTATGGGTGAGTTCATCCCATTCACGTTCAAAGTTATGATTGTTATTTATGGATTCACTGGCATTTTGATGTCTTCCCCTAGTTCTGACCTTTCTTCTTTAGCTTTCTCCTTTTGAACCAGTGATTTACTTTAGGTCAGTCCCCCTAGTCCCCTCCCTTGAGATGCTTCCCTTTCTAGCCCCTCCCTTTTTATGCTCCCTTCCCCTCCCCCCTCTCCTTCCCTCCCTTTTTGTACTCCCTCCCCCCTCCCCCTCCTTAATTTCCTTTCTTTCTTGCCCTAATGGATAAGATAGAATTCAGGATCCCACTGGATCTAGATGTTCTTCCCTCTCAGATTTGATTTCACTGAGAGTAAGGTTTAAGTAATTCCACTTCACGCTCTCTTCCTCTCCTTCTCATATGAGAGTTCTTCCCCTCCCTTTCCCATGTGTATCTTTATATGGGAAAGTTTATTCTATTGATTCCCCCCTATTTCTTGAAGTTAATCTTAGTATTATCACGGTTCCCCCCTCCCTTTTCCTTTTTTGCCCCAACTTTCCCCAAATCTTCTTAATTCCCCATTCTTTCCCTATGCATGTTTCTTCTAACTACTCTTATGATGATACAATTTATGAGAGTTACACAAAACATTCTCCCCACATATTAATATATATAATTAGATGTAAATGTAGTCCTTATAGAAGAGAGTTTGACTTAAAGAGAAAGATAAGATTTATCTCCTTTTCCCTTTCTTTCATATTTACCTTTTCATGTTTCTCTTGCTTTCTGTGCTTGGATATCGAACTTTCCACAGAGCTCTGGTCTTTTCTTAGCAAATGCTTGGAAATCTTCTATTTTGTTGAATGCCCATACTTTCCCCTGGAAGTATATAGTCAGCTTTGCTGGGTAGTTGATTCTTGGTTGGAGACCCGGCTCTCTTGCCTTTCTAAATATCGTGTTCCATGCTTTGCGGTCTCTTAGTGTATTAGCCGCTAAGTCGTGTGTGATCCTTATGGGAGCCCCCTTATATCTGAAGCTCTGCTTCTTGGCTTCTTGTAGGATTTTCTCCTTTACTTGGAAGCTCTTGAATTTGGCAATTACATTCCTAGGCGTTGTCTTTTGGGGATTTAGTATAGAAGGTGTTCTATGAATCCTTTCTATTTCTATTTTGCCCCCTTGCTCCAGAACGTGGGGGCAATTTTCTTTTATAATCTCCTCTAGAATAATATCCAATTTGTTGTTTACCTCTGGTTTTTCTGGGAGACCGATGATACGGAGATTTTCTCGTCTTCCTCTGTTCTCCAGGTCCGTGACCTTCTCAGTGAGATATTTTATGTTTTCTTCCAATTCATTAATTATTTGGGTTTGCTTTATTGATTCTTGCTGTTTTATCATCTCACTTTCTTTGAGGTGCTTAATTCTGGTCATTAGGGACTGGATTTGCTTTTCAGCCTTGTCTGCCCTTCTATTGGATGCTTCGAGTTCTTTTTCCAATTGAGCAGTCTTATCTGTCAGACAGCTGATCTCTTTCTCCCATTTTTCTTTCCAGAAGGTTTCCATCTTTTGGATAAGTTCCAGTTTGAGATCTTCCAGAGCTTGTTGATAGTTTCCATTTTGGGAGGCGTGTTCTGAATTTTTTTGGATTTCCTCCTCATTCTCCTCTTTTCCTTGGGTACTTCCACCATAAAAGTTATCAATAGTCACTTTTTTCCCTTTCTTCCTGGAGGCTTGATTTTGGGCCATGTGAGCCATCCCTTTGGTGGTTTTATTTCCCTTTCCTTTTTGGTCTGGGGTCTGGGTTATAAGAGCGGTTTTTCTGTGAATTTAGGTTGCTTCAGACTAGTTCTTCCCAGCCTCTGAGCCCAGGTATTCAGCTCCGCCCAGATAATCAGCGCGCGTTGTTCAGCGCAGCCTGCCCCAAGTCCAGGTTCGCTGGATTCTCCAGTGAAAGTGCCCTGAGATATTTTTTCCTGGCAGTCCCCAGATCCCAAGGACCCTTGAGTGCTCCCCCAGACAGAGACGCTCCCCCCTCACTCGCTGTCCTGGTGAGCGCTCAGGTAGCTCACTCTGGTTTAGTGGGGGAGGTGGGGTGGGGGAAGGGCGGCTCAGTTCACTTTTCTGTGCAAGCTTTTCCTTCTTATTTTAGTGTGGAAATGTTCAAGCCCCACGTACCTTTGCCTCTGTGGGGTACTGGGGAGTCCTTCTGTTCCTCCAAAGGTGATTTTATGCTCCTTTGATGTAGTCTATTTCGTTCGGTGCTGGGGAGTGGAAGCGTGCGGCGTCTAGATTGCAGCCATGATTACCCGGAAGTCCCATACATTCTGATGCTTTGATACTTTCATAGCAACCAGGTAGTTTTCAAACAAATAATTGATTGTATTGGATTTTGCATTGATAATGGAAGAATAGTTTAGAAATACTTATGAAGTACTTATAATTACATCCAGAGCTCTGCTGAGCAAAAATACAGAACTCACACCATAAAAAGAAAGGCAACATATAAACAAATATTTACATGTATATACAGTGTAACAGGAGGTAAGCTCAGAGGGAAATTATTAACAGTAAGAGACTATGGGAAATGAAGAAAACCCTCCTGTAGAAAATGGGATTGGAATTGAGAATTGAAGGAAGCAAAGAGGCAGGAATGAAAACAGAATATAGGCATGGGCCATTGCTAGTTTAAAAGCACAAACACAGGATCCTGGATTCGAAGTACTATGTGTAAGAGAATCATTCAGAACACAGGTACTGGACTATTAGTGGAGGAGATTCAAGTGTCAGAAGACTGGAAAGCTAGGAATTGGCCAGTTTGGGAAGGTCTTTAAAAGCCAAGCAGAAGTTTTCATTTGACACTGGTGGTAATAAGGGGAAAAACAGTGGAGAACTATATTTCCCTAGAAAAATACTTATTTTTATTTCTTCTTCCTCGTCTTCTTCTGCCCTGCTGAGGCAACTATCCATGCCAGGACAACAAATACTTTATGAGAAAGAAGCTAAGATATTTCTTGACAAAGTGTCAAGGCTCAAACCTAAAATTGTACTGCTGTTTTGCCACAAAGCAGAGAAGGTACTTACATCTGCCTACAACTGAGCCTTATTTCCAAGATACCTCCTGCATTCTTCTTTTCAACCACAAACTAGAACTAGGACTCAAAATAGCAAAACACATTTGTTACAAATAAACTGAAACCATTGAGTGGGTTTCCTTAGATGGAACTCAGAAGACTGATACAAAGAAGAACTTGCTTTTTCTCCCAATATATTGTTTTTTAAAAAGTGTAGGAAATAACCAAAGAACTGTTAGGCTTTTCTAGTTATGGGTTTTATTCATTTTCCATGTTTTCATTGATGTATGAATTATATTAGACATGTTCTTATGATAATTTTATTCTATAGTAAAGATGCTATGGAGAGAGCACTGGGCCTGGAGTCAGAAATATTTGAGTACAAATCCAGCATCAAACAATTATTAGTTGTGTCATCCTGGTGAAATCATTTAACTCCTGTTTGCCTCAGTTCTGCATCTGTAAAACAGGGACATACTGAAGAAGAAAGTGGTAAGCCACTCCAGTATCTTTGTCAAGAAAACCACATGGACAAAGTCCATAAGGACACATAGAATTGGACTCTACTGCATGAATGAGCAACAACATAGTCAAAATATTCTTTCATTGACAAAAACAATAAGTTACTATTACTTAATAAAAACATGTCCAAAAGAATCAATTTCCCAGAAGGTACTATGGGAAATGCGACTTCTCACTATTAATCACATACATTTGCAGAATAATTTCATTCAAATGTAGCTAACTTTTGATACCTCAGTTAGCTTGATCTCAGAGACTCCAAAATATTAATAATATTTTATGAAGCAATGCATAATCAGAAAGCAAATCAGCTATAAGAATTCTATTTCATGCATTGCAAAAACACTTTATATGACTAATAGGTTATCTTCTGTTTTTACTTATTTAGTTTTAAGTCACCAACAATAGCATCAACTTTACAGCAATACCTCACCTATCCATAGAACATTTACCTAAGGACTTCATATATGCATATTTATATACATATATGACACATCTATGTCATAATTGAGAAAATGAATGAAGAGGAGAAAAAACTAAAAAGTAAAGTCAAATGAATGCCTGAGTCCTTGGTTCCTACAAAATTTTGTTATTTTGTTTTCTAGCCCTAGGTGGATTGGAAACAATGAATTAGTAGGGAGATAAGAGTTTACAAGAGGCAGGAACACATGATAATACAAAGTTATTACTGATAGCCTTCTAACTAAGAACACCTGGAAAAATAACAAAGAAAATGGAAAAATCAGATATACTTTGACTGAAAGGACAAATAATCTCATATACTTTATTAGTAAAATTCATATCAATAATAGCAATGATGGAAGCTATCTTCCATCAATGGTCAGTAGAAAGATCAAAGATAAGAGAAAAATTAGTCTCAATTATTAGAACTTTAGAACCATAATCACAATCCCTGTCACCTTGGATTAAAACAGTGGAGCAGAAGGGAAGGGAGGATGTAGTGTAGAGGTAGAAGCTCATCAGGAGAGAGGTGTTGTGCTGGGACAAAGTGGCCTTGTTCTAGAAAACTCTGACTCCAGTGGGCTTGTGGGAAGTTTGTAAATCATCCCTGGCAGAGGCACACCATCAAAATATTATTATGGGACTGGGACTGTGGAAGCAGAGTTCTACCATGTGGCACAGGTTGACAAAGGTTTGTAAGGTAAAAAGTATGGTCTCTGGACTGTAACTAAGGATAAAACTTCAGTAGCCTCACTGGTAGTTCTGGCTTATCAGGTATATTTAATGTGCTAAGCAAGTAATATCTTAAACTATATTGCTGGAATGAGATCAAACCCATCTTATCATTCATTTTCTTTGTATTTTTCCTGACTTCAAATTATGTTCTTTCCTCTTAATCCTAGCCTTGCCGATTTAAATCTCTGGATATCAGATATTTTTCAAGTCTATTGCTTCTGCTTTCTTGCTACCTAACAAGAATTGACTCTATTGCTTTGAACAACTTACCATTTCGTTTTGGCCTTTAATCAACAGAATTATTACTACAGTAAATGGCCCTGATCAGATCTATCCAACTGTCAAATTTCTCCCTTTTAACTGAAGACATCTCAGAATAGCTCTTAGGTAGACCTAATCCTGGGGGAAAGGAAAAATAAACACTATATAAGGTATGGAAGTTGAGTACACAATTTGAAGTTAGCATCTTGGTTCATAGTAATTCACATCACAAACTCTATAAACTAGTCAAACTAGAATAATCTTTATTTCTCATTTTTCCTGCCTTTTTTCACATTTGCCTTTAAACATGTTGTTTCCTTGCCTAGCATGAATTCCCCCAATCTCTCTTAACTGTTGCCATTTGCTTTCTTTCAAGGATTCCCCACTAATCCCAAATTGTAGCTTGTTCTTTTAATCTCATCTTGCACAGATTTGGTTCTTACCTCCTACTACATGACATAGAATCAATAATTTATTGTTAGAAGGGACTGCAGAGGACATCTAGTTCAATCCCTTCATTCAACATGAGGAAATGAAGGCACATCCAAGTTGATTTCCTTAAGGGTCACATAAATGTCAGCGAATGTCAGAAGTGAGAACTGTATGCAGATCTTCTGTCCCTGGAGATAAAGCTCATTTTGTGTATGCATTCTAATTTGTATTATTATTTAAGTTTTCCCCTAATATTCCTCACCCTAGAGTAAGTTTCTTAGGGGTAATAAAAAGGAATTATAGGAAATAAATATGGGAGGTGGAAGGGGATTACTGCAAAGTCAAGGAAGAACTGTATGCGTGTGTTTATTTTCAAAATAAACAACATGAGTAAATAAGCAAATACATAAATGTGAGAATAATAAATAAACAAAATAATTAAAGCACGTGTGAAAATAGCAAAAGGAGAATATGGGAAGAATAAGGAGAAGTTGAGGATACTAGAAAAGGAGGAAATGTGTCAAGAAGATGGACAAGAATCAGATGTGAAGGAGGTTAGAATCAAAGACAAAATAGTATCTCTGGAACTGCAGGATAGAGTGAGCTAGGTGGCATAGTGATTACAATGTTGAACCTAGAATTAGAGATTCCAGGGTTCACATCCTAATTTGGACATTTACTGTATCTATGACTTTAGGCAAATCACTTAATTTCTTTCCCTAAGTTTCCTCAGTTAGAAAATGGTAATAATAATAATAATAATAATATTTAAGCTTTGTAAAATCATACATGTATAACTCAGATCAAATTGCTTATCATGTCAGATGGGGAGGAGGGAAGAGAGGGAGACAGATATCTTGGATATTCTAATTTTAGAAAACATTTGTGAAAGATTATTATTACATATAATTGGGGAAATAAAATGTTAAATTTAAATTAAAGAATAATAAAACTTCCCTAACAGGGTTTTTATAAGGATCAAAGGAGATAATATTTGTTTATGTGCTCTACAGACTTTAAGGGGCTATGTAAAAACTTGCTATTAGTTTGAGAGGGAAAGTGTGAGTATATTAGAATGTTCATATAGGATATTCTGAGTTCTCCAAAACAGGCTGAAATTCTTTCAAGCAAGTATCCTCATCCAAAGTTGCTGAAGTATTCTCTCCACTTTTGATGCCTAGCTGACCAAATAAAACAGTTCATATTTAATTGCTATAATTTTTCTGGCATTTAACTATCACATTCATGATATAATCAAAAGACTGGTAAATGGGCTTAGAGACAAAGGACCCGGGTTTGAGTTTTGAGCCCGCTCTTTATACCCAAAGGCTCAATAGCTTCAGTTTTGAAATTATTAAAATATTTCTTAATCTCAAGAAAAAGTTTAGATTTATTTTAGTATTCTCTTTATTAAAAAGGAAGTCTCTAATACATTTTTGAAAGATTTTGATAAAAATGACTGACTTTTTTTTAAATGTGGTGCAACTTACAGGGATAAACTTCTCCAAAATGAAAAAAAAATCTTTTTTTTTGTATGTGATTTACCATTAATTTCTTGATGATGCCAGAAAAAATGAGACATTAATGTATATTCAAATATAGACATTCCATCACTTCAAGCCAAGGATTTTCTCATTACAAAAATATCTTAATGCTTATATCTTTATTTTAATGATAGCCTTAGGGACCCTGAATGTCTAATGTTGCAATATTTGGTCCCCACTCTGCAAAATTGGGGAGTAGTTTAATGTATAACTGCTTTAAAATAAAAGGAAAAACTAACATAAATGTCAGATTTCAGAGTAGTTTCTGCTATCATAAGTAAATTGTCACATTCAATTTAGAGCACTTTAGAGTTACTGTAAAATAAAACTTTTTTCTAGTTTTTACTTCTGGGTGCTCAGAAGGAGGCACATGTACAAATGTCCCTGGAGCCTTTCATTTCAATGTTCCAGGCAATATGCAGTATGATGTCTTTATGATATCTTCCCAAGATCCTTGGACATCACCTGGGCAAACATTATAGGTACCAATACTGATTTTATGCCATGTAAATTAAGCCAGGGAGGTAATGGCAAATTCAGTCATCTATTTTAGAACCACAGTCTTCAGATAATATGTTTCTGTACTTTTCATGATGAAAAGACTTCTCTTGGGATTCTTTAACATTTGGTTATACCTTCGTAGTCTGCACTCTCCAAACTAAACTGAAGTTGTAGTCACTTCTGGATCCTAGCCTGGAAGGTGAGTTCAGAGAAGGGCAAGCATCTGGCAGACAGAGGGAAATTATGATCACAGAATCACAGAATGTTAACAGTTGGAAGGAACTTTAGAGGTCAGATAGTCCAACTCATTAATTTTAGAGATAAGACACAAATGAGATTATGTAGGCAATGTGCAATGAAAATGTTAAAGCAATAGAGAGAGCTGAGCAACAGCCTAAAGTAGTGGACAGAGTGCTAGAATACAAGTGTAGACAAAATGAGTTCAAATTCAGTTACTAACATTTGCTAGTTAGGGGATTGTAGGCAAGAGATTTGTACCTCCTGGAATAGATAATGAATAGTAAGGCTGAGCCTTTCCACAATGTGGAAGACTCAAGCAGGGATATCTTATTCAGTATTGGATATGTCACAAGCTTATTGTTCATTACTTCATATATCAGTGATCAGTGATGAGATAGGATAATTGGCAATGGTTGAATCTATAATATCTCCTAAAATGCCTCCTTAAATGTTGCCTTGACTAGTAAGTTCTCACAATTAGAAAATAGTGTATATAGTTCATGATTGATTTTCTGTTATAGTCTGACACATACTACTTTGTGTCCCTCTTCTGTCCCATTGCATTCCACCTCATATCGTATTTCACTGGGCATAGACTAGTATTCATTTTTATTGCTCTATAAGCTCCTTGAAGTTAGGGAATGAGTCATTTTACATCTTTGTATTCCCAGCGTTTCACTAATTATTAACTTGAATATAATAATTCTTAAATTTATTTGCCTATATATGTATATATGCATGTATTACATATAATAATGTATACTATGCATTACTTATATGCATGATATAACACATTATAAATATATTACACACATATGCATGTTAATATATCTATATCTCAATATCTTTATCTATTAATACAAATATACATATCTCAAATATAGCTGTATTTGTCTATCCCCTCTTTGTCTCCAAATACAGATATATATATGTATTCATCAGCACATATATACGAATTTATTCTATCTCTTATGTTACATACAGTATATAGCTTGTTATTTATGCAGGACATTATTTTTACAAATGTATATGCTACATTTCACATTAATATATATCTATGCCATATTTATAGATATCTATATTTACATGTGCTTATGAATGTCTGTTTATCTTTCTAATTTTACCTACTCCCAAATAACCTTTATTCTGCTGTCAATGCAATTTTCCTAATGCAGGTCCGATTATGTCCCTCCCTTCTCAATAAAACTAGTGGGTATTATAACTTTCAAGATTTCCTGTAAACTCCTTTGTTGGGCATTTAAAGTTTTTCACAATCTGAGGCAAACTTACTTTTTTAGCCATTCACCTAGTGTTCCTAATTCACTCTATGATGCCACACAAGATTTCCTGTCTCCAAGCCTTTGCATGAGCTGTCCCTCATACCTTGGAATGTCCACTCTTCTCTTTTCCTTTTCAAATCTGTATATGAAGTTTCCCTGAATCACATTAAATAATACTACCTCTCCCCAATCCTCACCCCCTCCATTACCTTACATCTAGTTTAAACTTTAGAATGCATTAAGGAGAATATTAGGTGAGATAAAAAATAATAATAATAAAGAAAAATGATTCAAATGTAACATTAATATTTATGATAATCATCAATTTCTCACTGCTAACATATCCATCTTCATCTTCATGAGCACATAGGCTAGATCTTGGATTAGTGACATTTTTTGAGAGATCTCACTTTCTAGCAAATTCCACAATATTGGAATGATCTAGCATATGCGCCTGACAAATGGTTTACATGAACATTTTCTGAAAAACAGATTAGTTTTTGGAGGTTCATCTCCAGAATGATCCTGGTGCTGATATCCTGTCCTTAGCTAAAGTAAATCATGAACTATCTTCCAAAGAGTAATAATTTACATCAGTAGAGAGAGTGACCAAATGCATAAGATGAGAGATCGTTGAAAAATAATCCCAATGAAAAGTTTCATCCAATGGTATAAATCAACACTTACCCTTTCAAAGAATTGCTACGCAAGGTAGATTATTCGTCTTGATAGGAGTTTTCATCCTCCTTCAGGAGCAAAGCTTTACCTAGCTACCTTCTAGGATATATTTGACTTTGTGAAGAGGCTCAAATAAGATGTTCAAATATATCCCTAAGGAAAGATTATAATTTGGGGGCATAAATGCAGGATAAACCTCCCATAAAAACTTCCCCAAAGATTATTAAATATTGAATAATTTCTAGAATACTGACCTCAAAATATCTCAGTAGCATTTAAAACTTTTTTGCATGATTTAATGACTGATTTGTTAAGAAATTATTTAAAATATAATTTTATTTGTTCATATAACCTAGTGACAATGATGAATTTATATTCTAGAATGCCATGAATTTGTCATTACCAAGTGTTACAGATAAGACTGAATTCAAGAAACTGGCCATAGCTTTTTTGATTGTCTATAGAGAGCTAAGGTTCTTCTTCTTTTGCCTTTGAAGAAAATTGGATATCAAAATTATTTTGATAATTTGACTATCAAAATATATGTATATAAAATAAAACATTGAATTATATTTATAATAACCTATATGTATGCATATAATTTAGAAATAAAATACCTAGTTTTACATTCTTTCCATCCCTTCAAGTTACTTGATTTTAAAACATTTCATTAATATTAAAATTGCCTAGCCTTTGGGAATTCACATTTATATATAATTCAAAAGGGCTAAACAAAATGTAAAATTTTAAGTTCTAATAGTTCCAGCTCTCCCATTGTCTGACTGATCTTGAATAAGCCACTTACTTGGACACATTTTATGTGTTGGTTAATAAAGGGATTGTACCAAAACAATTGTCTTCAGACATTTGATAATGCACCTTACTCAGAAAAAATAAAATAATAAACCTGCATATGTGTCATTATATGAATATTTACTTCTTTTTAAATTATATAAAATTAATAATACTGTTTAAATAATTTTGTATATTATAAAACTTACAAAATCAAAATTGTAAAATGATGCAATTTGATCCTATATATATGTACATATATATATATATATATATATAAATATACACACAGTGTAAATGGGAGGTATTAGCAGATAAAGCACTGGAGTTTTGGAGAGAAGTATGAAAGACATTTTGTCAAAGGTGGACTTTGAGCTCAGTCAGGAAGCCAAGATAGCTACTTAGCAAAAGCAATGAAAAACAGCAATTCTGGAATGAGACAGTCACTAAAAAGGCAGGGAGTAAGTAGATGGAGAGACTTATGCAAGGAACAACAACTGGGTCAGACTTTGGATGGTAGAGTATACAGAGGGGAGAAAAGTATAAGAAGACTGGAATGGTAAGAAAAAACAGGGTCAGGTAGGCGACTCAGTGGATAGAGAACCAGGCCTGGAGTTATGTGACTGTGGGCAAATCACTTAACCCTATTTGCATACCCCATTCCTTTCTGTCTTAGAGTTATTGCTAAGACAAAAAGTGAGGGTTTTTAAAAAAACGAAAGGGCAAGGCAGTGATGGGTTTTAAATGCCAGATAGGATTTTATATTCATTCATTTATTTAAATTTTTATTTTTTTATTTGATTTTGATTTCCAGGTGGTGAGTTCTTGCCAGATATTCCCATTTCAGGAAATGCCCAGATGGTTCATACTCACTTTTCTTTTCTCCTGTCCTTTCACCAACCTATTTTTTTCAAATTTTCCCTTCATGGAGGTACCTTTCCTCCCCTACTCCTTCTTAGCTCCATTTTATGATCTTCCTCCATTAAAATGTAGCTTCTTGAAATAGAGAAATGTCTCTTTTTTCCTTTTTGGTTATCTTTATAGTTCCAGTGAATATAGCAAGGACCTGGCATATAATAAAAAACTTAGTGCTTTCTCTCTGTTCCTCTTTCTGTCTCTCTGTCTCTCTGTCTCTGTCTCTACCTCTACATTTCCTCTCTCTCTCTCTCTCTCTCTCTCTCTCTCTCTCTCTCTCTCTCTCTCTCTCTCTCTCTCTCTCTCTCTGTGTGTGTGTGTGTGTGTCTACTCTGTCTATCTTATAAGGAGCCACAGGAGTTTATGAAGTCAAGAACTGGGGATAGGGGAGTGATATACACATTTTTGTGCATTCAGGTGATAGTTGCATATAGGATAAAGTGGAAAGGGTAGAAACTTGAGATAGAAAATCAATTATGAAGGTGTTGCATTTTTGAGAAAATGAGAACCAGAACTAAGATGGTAGTTGTATAAATGGAGGAAGGAGGATCAATAAATTTTTCATTTTAGGTAAGAATGACAAGATTTCAGTAACTGATTAGATATGTAGGGTTAGGGATGTTGAAAAGTTGCATATAACACTAAAACAAGCACCTCATGCCATAACACTAAAGTGCAGAGGAAAATGAGGGATGTTAATATACATCATTTATATATGCTAATTATATATATATATATAAAGATATAGATATTCTCTGAGTCACATAAATAAATATGGTAACATGGGAGATGATAAGGTCACTAAATGAAAGATTATACTGAGAGATAAGTAGACAATTGTTTGGAAAGACTTAACTTGATTGTTAGGGAGCATGATATGGATGATTATCCAGCAAAGGAAACAGAGAAGAAAGATCCAATAGGAAGAATGACAATAAACAGAGAGTAATATTAAAAAACAACAACAACAAACATAGAGAAAAGAATAACTATAAAGAAAGAAAGAATGGTGACAGTATTAAAGGTTTCAGAAAGTTTAAGATGATGAAAGCAGAGAAAAGACCACCCACCATAACAATGAAGAAATTAAATGGTAACTTTTAAGGAGATAATTTAAATTTCATGAGGAATCAAGGAAAAGAAAGGGGTGGAGAAATTTGAACACCACTATAATATACACTCTCCAGAAATAGATAAATTCAGAAGAGGAGTATATTTGGAAGGGAATGATAACGACTCGTCTATGCTACTCACTCTTTCCTATCGGAAAGTATATTATAAATGGTAGGGAAATGCTTACCACTCATTACCTTTAAGAACAAAACCCACTACATTGGATCCAAGAGATAGGTTATGTCAGCATTTGTTAGGAGTGAGAAATTGGTGAGTCAGTGATAGAAATTTGCCTGCTTAGCTACTCTAAGTGTCTGGATCAAATTATCATTTCCTGGCTCCAAGGTCCCCTATAGATGCATCAAGGGTAAAACCAGTTATGAAAGGAGTCTAAGTGGAAGAGTTTTGAAATGCCTGAGTGTTATGTAGGAAACAAACTCATGATTGTCTAGAAATGTGGGGCTAGAATGCAATTCTTCCTCCCATCTTCTCACTTACTGATTACATATCCCTTGAGGGGATCAGTCCATAGGTTCCTTGAGGTCATTCCATTCTCCTCACTTTATACTACAATTAATGTTTCTTTTTTAAAGTTATATATGATACAAATGATCTTCCATAATCATAACATAAATTAGAGATAGAAAGTTCTTTAGAGGTCATCTAAACTAACCCCTTAGTCAAAAGTCCAAAATGCTGATAAGCAGTACAGAGAGTAAAATTAAAAGCATTTTGTGGAGTAGGAAACAGATTTGAGAGGATTAAATGATTTATCAAAGGTCACAAGTAGTAAGTGCCAGAACCAAGGTTAAAGACAATGCCCTCTCTACTGGACCATATTGCCTCTAATCCTACTACAACATTAAGTTCTTAATATTATTATTTTTTTCTCATTAATTCTGAAGATAACAAGGAAGAAATAGTTTCTAATTTACTACCATAATGATTTTAAAACATTATTTCATTTCTTGATTGTATTATAAAAAAGGAAATTAAAAACATGAATAATGAGTGGTTTGGCCAATAGTATTTGTATGACCTTTATGAAGGCTTGCCAAAGGAAGAGAATTGGGCAGTATTCCTTCTGGAGGCAGTTTGGGTTGTATCCTGTGATCAAATGAATTTTGCCACATATTAGACTGATGCATTCTGTTTATCTAACAGGCCTGGCTGGCTGTTAAAACTCTCTTTTGTGTCAGACTACATTAGCATGATTGTAGATGTAAAATTAATCGACAGGCCTGGCAACTGGCAATGCTATCCCTTTAGGGCCCTGAGGTTAAACATCTGTCTGAAGTGAAGTTTCCTAAAAAGCTTTATGTAACTGTAGCCACAGCTAGAACAGGCACTTAGTGTGGTTGCTGATGGGAGGCAGCAAAGAAGAAAGGACAAGACACGGACACATGAGGGTAAGTGTTGGGTTATAGTTTACTGACAGCCTCAACATTTTGCCCAAAGGTTACAACACTATGGATGCACAAGCTTTTAAGTCTTATCTCCCCTGCTTTGCATGACTTCCTTTAGCATTAAGTGCTTGAATCCAGAATAACTTAGAGCTTTTTCCATTATTAAAAGTTTCTTTCATGTGGATAAAAAATTTTGACTTTTTTAAAAGGACTTTTATAGTGGGTGATGGTCTTAGCCTCAACTTTCTTGCATTATAATGAACTTTTGTTTCATTGTTCCAGACTGAAATCCTAAAACATCTATGTCTCTTCCTATTCTCTTCTTTGTCTTCCCTTCACTTGCTTTGCATTGCCTCCTCAACAGCTTCTCTTCCATTATATCATCATATTTCCCTTTTCTTTTTTTTTCATTTTTTATTTGATCATTTCCAAACATTATTCATTGTTTGGAGACAAAGATCATTTTCTTTTCCAACCCCCCCCCCCCACCTCTCCCATAGCTGACACGCAATTCCACTGGGTATCACATGTGTTCTTGATTCAAACCCATTTCCATGTTGTTGGTATTTGCATTAGAGTGTTCATTTAGAGTCTCTCCTCAGACATGTCCCCTTAACCCCTGTAGTCAAGCAGTTGCTTTTCCTCCCTGTTTTTACTCCCACAGTTTGTCCTCTGCTTCTGGATAGTGTTTTTCTCCTAGATCCCTGCAGATTGTTCAGGGACATTGCATTGCCACTAATGGAGAAGTCCATTATGTTCGATTGTACCACAGTGTATCAGTTTCTGTGTACAATGTTTTCCTGGTTCTGCTCCTTTCGCTCTGCATCACGTCCTGGAGGTTGTTCCAGTCTCCATGGAATTCCTCCACTTTTCTTGACCATTCCAAGATAATGTACAATATTACAACAGAATATCCACTGCCTCCAACTTCATTATTAAGATAATTCTTAGCTATAGAACTATTGTGGGAGAGCTTTAAGTTGAAAATTGTAAAGATTAAAATTAATATCCAATACTCTAATTATTAAATTTAACTTGAGGCAAAAGGAAAAAAGTCAGAGAAACCGTCAGAGCTTCCTCCCACCCCCAATCTGCCTCCATGTGGTGCAGAGAGAGACATTGCCCATGTAGAACCAAAACTAAATATGAAATCAACATAATGATGCATGTACGTGGAAGGGAAAAGGGGATTGTGGGAAATGTGGTCTCTAGGGTTCAAGATTCTAATTAATTTTAAACACCAAGTTAGGACAGGTTATGCTTTTGCAAGAATGCAAGATTCCAAAACATAGCTTAAAAATAAAAGGAGAAATTTATTAATTTGGAAATCATGTTGAAAAGTCAGGAGACAGGTGTAAGAGTAGACACTGCTTCCTAGAGGAGATAGGATATGGGGATTTTATGGCCCTTTCACAGCAGGGGTTATAGGATAAGGAAAGGGAGGATGGGGTGAATCATGAATGAAGTAATTCATTGAGGTTGGGAATATAAAGGCTGATCTGTGGAATTCAAAGGATGATTAGATTAGGTACTACCAGATTCTTATCAGATTGAAACTGGGAAGTGCATATGTATGCTAATTGGAGATCTAGGGGAAAGTCAAAAGGGGTAAGTGTGGGGTGGATTCTCCCAGAAAGGAATTTCTTATGTCCCCTTTGACCTAGAACACTTCTAGACTTTGGGGTGTCCAGAGGGAAACCTGTACCCCCAAAACAGAGCAAATACTCAATAATATTTCAATGAACAAATAGCTTTTCAAATATAGGGCCTTTAAGATAACAGCAGCTATGTAGGCCATTTTACTGATGAGGAATCAGAGGCCCAGAGAAATTAAAATATTTTCCCCTTAGTGCTACAAATAGCAAATCCTGAGTCAGAATTTGAAATCAGTTTCTATGACTAGTTCTAACATTCTTTTCACAATACCACATGGTTGCCCTCTGGGAAACTTTTGTTAGAACAAGACCAGCTTTCAAGGCTCTTGATATGTTTGAGGATGATTTTACTCTCCTCTATTGCTTCCTAAGACAAGCTATTGTGAATCTTTCAATAGATACCTCCTTACAAGACTATAAGTTCTTCAAAGACAAGGATCATATTTTATTTATAGTTGTGCCCACAGTTTCAAGCATAAATTCTTTCTGTTAGGGTAGGCATTCAATAAATGTTTGTTATATTGAATTTTTCTGGATAAACATTCAATCACTATGTGATCCTAGTTAATTGGGCACACACCACAAGACAGAATGCTTTATTGAGTTGCTAGATTAGTGAATATAGTTAAAATGATTGGGCATGGCACATATGACCATATATACATGTAAGTGATTAGTAGGGTAAAAATATAACAGGCCCCAAATGCCTTCTAATACTCTGCTTTATGAAAGTTGCAAGACAACCCCTAGGAAAATGACATCAAACCCAAATTTCATGTAGTTTATTTTGAAGAGGAAAGATTTATTTACACAGGTAAATCATATTCCTAACATATTTCAGAGTGGAATAGTAACAAACGCAATTTTTAAACTATACAATCCTATGTGATTATTATTAATTCTATGTAACATTGTTATTACTATTGATAATTCACTATATACAAAGAATTAAGAAGTATAATACTCATTTCTGACAATTGGATATTGGGGATGAATTTATTGTCTTGTTGGAAGTAGAGAAACAGAGACAGAGACAGACAGTGACACAGAGAAACACAAAGATAGAGAATAAATAATTAAGCACTTATGTGCCAGACACTGCTATTGTATTGACTGAGAATCTTTAACCTTAGAGACTACATTTCCCACAATCCCCTTTTCCTTTTCCTTTTTGTGCATCTCCTTACATGGATGGAGTTTGGAGTTTTCCTTTCCACCCATGCTGGGCTCTCCCTGGCTCCAATTAGTGGGAAGGAGGGAGTATTTTGGATGCTTGCTAGATTTTTTTAATTTCTCTTAGCTTTAAGTGGATTTTAATAAATAGTATTAAATAATACTTGGAGTATTGAATATTAATATTAATCTTTACACCATACAGATATAAACAAGTAAATAAGAGTGTCCTACCTACAGGGAGTTTGAATTCTGATGTGGTAAGACAACAAAGGAAAGCTAGAAAGGGATTGGGGTGAGACACAGGTTGGAGATAGCCAGAAAATGCTGGATCTGGACAAGAAAAAGAGAAAGCTCATCTATCAAAGTCTAAGAATGTTCCAGTGCTGGATACCTCTATCTGCAAAATAAGACTGCTATTGCATGAGCTCATTCAGTTGTATTTACTGAAAGGAGATGAAAAAGTTAGTCAGGCCTGTAAAGAATAAAATTTAGGGGAGAGGGGAGACTGAGGCAGGTAGAAATTAGTTTCTCTCTGCAAGGAATATATATTTTTTAGAGGTTTATTAAAGGTTAAAGATTAAGAATTGTTTTCTCCACTTAAGCCTCCTGGATCTTCCTAGTGCTTAAAACACATAGACTCTATTGCATGATTTTTCTTTCTTTGTTTTGTTGTTGTTGTTGTTGTTGTTATTTTTTAGTTGTGAAAGTTGCATTCAGGAGGACTTATTCCCTGAAGAGTTCCTCAATAATAATCAAATTATTTAAATGATTATTAGAGAGGAAATAATTTCAGGGTTTGGGGAGGTGGTGGGGCATATCATTCTATAATGCATCTCTTTAAATTCAAATAAATACAGATTTGAAAGGAGGACACTAAAGACTTGGTAAAACCTGTTATTGCTTAAGACTCTATATCAGGGATCTCTAAGTAAATTTATTTGGAAAGGACCAGGGTTCCAAAGTAGGGCTCACTAGTTATGTAGAAGTCAAACTTGACAGAAGTCAGCTATGCTGTCTTAATCACTGATAGGTAGAAGGGAGCAAGCAGAAATGTCCAATAGAGTTACAGACTCGAGAAATAAAAATGGAAAAGATTGAAGAGTGGACAGGCTGACTACATGAGTACAAATAGCAAAAGCCAGACAGAGTCAATGGATGGATGGGTAGTATAGTACAAAGCAGTCTGGAGTAAGAGAAAACAACATGTGCATGTTTGTTTTGCCAGTAGAGTATGGCTAGCAAAAGATGCCTTTAGAATGTTGGGTTGCCAACATTTAAAAATTTCTCTTGTGAGCCAGTGATAAGATAGTAACACAGATGAGGGCTTACTTTGGGAGTCAGACCTTCAAGATATGGTTTATATTTCTGGTTAGAATCAGGCAGACGTAAGGAGTTCAAATAGTTCTTGGACTATGTCAGAAGGGAAAATGTGGAGGATTCAAAATGGAGGAAAGGCAAATTTATTCCCCTTCTGGTGGAGGTACATAGGTTTTTAAAATTGGGCTTTGTTATATATCTTAAATAAAATGCTTAATTGTTTAGTCATTATTAACTTCAGACTTTTAGATATATTTTTTCCTTTAATTTCGTGCTTCTTCCTTTTCTTTCCTCCTTTCATTTTTAGTGTCATTGAACAGAAAATTTCTCAACTTCCAGAAATAGTACTATTCAAAGGCCTCTCCTGTGTTATATAATTTAATATGTTCATGTAGTCAGAAGGAGCAGATGTTAAAGAAAACTACAAGATTTTGCAAATCTCCCAAACCCCAGCACATATATGGGGCGAAATTTTAAAACAAAACAACAAAAACAACAAAACCAAAGTCTATAATGTACTATAGGGAATTAAATGACAAGAAAGGTTCCCCCATTTATACACTGGGTTATAGTCATAAAATTTCATTTAACTCTTATTATATACTTCTTTGCCAATGTGGGTTCTTGCAAATCATCCCCAGAAGTTCCATTTAAGAATAATGAAAAAGTGTTAGGGGGGTTATGGTGAGGAAATGCCTTTAAATTCCCATGAAGCCTATAGTCCAGTCTGGGTCCAAGCAAATCACGTTTGGAACAAAACTGAGAAAGGTTGGGTAAAGCTGCAGATCATTGTCCTATATTCTCCATGTCTTCAACTTGCTATATTCCTTTCATATGCAATTTCTACTTCTTAAAGTTTTATGTAGCCCATAATAGAGAACAAAAATTGTATGTAGCACAGAAATGCTATGGTCAAAGTGTCATATCCAATTAATGAACTTCAGACAGTCAGGGGATACAAGTCCCAGGTTCTGGCAGTCAAGAGGAGAACAAAGCCCTGGAACCAAGAATGGGGTTAACAAAATGGAAGTCTGAGTCAGCCAAGTCTCAAACCAGAAAGATTGTGAGGATCGTAAAACTGAATTCTATTAAACTGAAGAGCCATGAGATCCATAGACTGAAGTAAGTGGAAACTATAAGGGCCAGTGGAAATTGTCTACTAGGAAAATGAGAGGAGCATGGCTCTCACTGATAGTTTGCTATATCTGTTCTACGTCTTAGACTTTTATAGCAGGTTAATAAGGAAATTGGGGTGGGGTGAGAAGAGCCTTTACTGCTACTTAAGGAGGCCAGAGCTATCAGAAACAGACATGTTGGACATGACCCTTTTCTACCATTTCTAATTTCTACTCATTCTTAGTAAAAACACATTGTGCACCGCCTTTTAAACACATTTAAAAAAAAAGACCAAAGGCTTAAAAGAATTTTACTTTATTTAAACCTTTGACTTGGGATAAAGGGATAAGGAGTTATAAGAACAGTGGAAGAAGAACCCAGAGGGGAAAAAATGCCCAAATGGAGAGAGAGAGAGAGAGAGAGAGAGAGAGAGAGAGAGAGAGAGAGAGAGAGTAACTGAGACAAAGCCTGAGAAATATAAGAGAAAAAGACAGAGATGTTAGCTAGATTAACTGGTAAAATAACTTTGGCAAGCTATACACTTTCTTCTTCAGTTCCCTTACCAAGGCATCAAAAACTTTCTGTCATTTATTTTTCTTAAAATGTCAGTGAATAATTCACCTCTGTGTCAAGGTAATTGAATAATCTGTCTTTGTAAATTGGCTTTGGGTAAATGGAGACATATTAGATTACACTGAAAGTTATAACTCCTTTTTTTTGTTCAGTAATAATAGAGAAAATAACATAACATGATTATCATTATATCACATTTATATTGTATATTTGTATTTCTTGATTCACACTTCAATGTTTCCTTGTTGAAAATTTCATTCTAAATAAGAAATAATAAATTGTGAATTATAGAATCACAAAATCTGTAAATAATTTTGGAATTTAGAAGAGGCCTCTGAAGTCATTTAGTTCAACTGTGAATGAGATTCTTTTCTATAAAGAACCTGACTAAATGTCATTTGCCCTTTTCCTTTAGAAACTTTTAGGGAGAAGGGAAGAAAGAAGAGGAAATGGAATAAGCATTTATGTAGCAGCTACAGCATTCTAGTCACTGTGCTATGTGCTTTACAAATATTATCTCATAAGCATTAATTCAGAATATATATATATATACATATATTTACTGAGTACCTATTATATGCAAAGTACTGCACTTGAAGTCAGGCATGAGTGCAGAAGATTTGATTTTCCTCCTCCTACTCTTCCATTGACTAGGCTATTGTGAAATTCCTGGCTACTCAAAGTGGCAGTTGGTAGAGATAGGAATTTCTAAGGCAGCAATAGGACACATTTGACCCTAAAGGGTCACCTGCTTGTCTACTTGAATGCAGTAATTATACAAAATAATTGATAGTCCCATTCAGTGCAAATTAAGGCCCTGGTATGTAAAACTACATTAGTTCATTAGATTTTTCAAATTATTGCCTCCTTGTCTTTGTAAATCATGAAGTACTTTTACATGTATGATCCTAGAATTTAATTGTTGTAGCAATAGCATCTACCAAGCAGCCACTTGGAGATAGGAGAGCTGCTTAGGACATTGAGAGATTAATTGACTTCTCCAGGGTTACACAGCCAATTTTATTAAAGGCAAGACTTGAAACCATACTTTTTTGTTTCTGACCCTAAATCTCTATCCACTAACCATAATGTCTAACTCTGAGTCCATTCCTCTACTATGGAATAATGCTTTTTTATTACTACTATCATTAGCATCCTTTTTCTTAACATTTTTATGATCTGAGGTCCTCCATAATCTGGCTCCAATCTACATTTCCAGCTTCAAGTTCCCACTACATTATTCTCCTTTATTTAAATTTCCTTTCAGCCAAAGTTCTGATGTCCACCGAACTCAGCATTTCATCATGTGTTTCTAGATATTCTCATTAATCATGCTTCATTCTTGGAATGTATTCCTTCATCATATATGCCCATTTTAATCCCTATCATCCTTCTTCTATGAAGCCTTCTCAAAGTCTGTTCTCTTTCTGATTTCCATGCATTTTGCACTGGTTGTCCCCTACTCTCATCCATGCTTAAAAAGCACATCCTTCTCATGTTTACTTTTGAAAACTTCCTTCTAGCAATAAATATTAATTTCTCTTTGAAGTACTCATTGTTACCCTCAGATGACAATAATTTGTCTGTATCTCTGTCACTGTCTCTCTGATTCTATCTGTCTCTCCTTAATTTTAGAGCAATTTTTCTAAAAATATATTATATATATACACATATATACACACATATACATATATAAGACTAAAATGTTTTCATTTCTAAATTAAGAGTTTTCTTGGCAAAGATATTGAAGTGGCATGCCATTCCCTTCTCATATTCTCATATAATAAATATCAATAAATAAAATCAATATAAACAAAAACATTTGGGATTCCTCAAGAATTTCTAAGAGTGAAATGATATCTCAAAGTCAAAAAATTGAGAAGTAGAATTCTAGAGCAATTGTTTTCTAGATTTTTTATTTTCATAATTATTATATTGTACCATTTTTATGTGTATGTTTTTGATATTCTATCAGTAAGCTATGTGTTACTTGTGATTATGGAGTATGTAGTTTTCTGTCTTTCTATCTATGGTGCCTTTTTCTAGTAGATAGAGAATAAATGTTTTCCTAATTGGCTCTTATTTAATCCCTATGCTATTCAGGAGTCTTTCTCTAACATACCCCAAAAATGATTATTTTCCTCCTTGCTACAAGTCTCAAGAGGTACCTCACTTTAAATTTAAGATAGCCTTAATTATTAGAAAAGTTGTAATTTTTATTTAGTTTTTCATGTCGAAAGAAAACAGATATCATCATAACTTTTAAAGATTGGTCTTAGATTCATTCATTTAAAAAATAGAACAGTTCTAATTAATATTCCTAGTGATTTTACTTCAGAAAAATACGAATCATTCCCTTCCTGTCTTTTTTTCCAAATGAAGTATCCTCTATCTATTTTAATCACCCTACTTTGTAGATGTAGCAACTTGATATTCTTTCTAAATTATGACATACAGAAATGGGCACAAAAGTCAAATGAGAATTGTTCAGAATAAAAGAGATTAGAACTATCAAATCTTATATTCAAGCAATTATTCTGTTGAAACAGCTTTTGATTTGTTTGATTCAATTCAATTTCATAATGCTTTGACACAGCATAAAGTATGCAAAAATCTATAAATCTCTTTTACACAAGAATTATCTAGTTTCCTCTGACATATCGTTCATGCAATTGCTTCTGTGACTCCTCCCAAATAGAGGGCTTTATATTTTGCTTTTTAAAATTTCATCTTTTTAAATTTGGTCCATCACTGTAGCATGCTAATACTTTTTTTATTTTGATATTTTCATCCAATATAATAACTAGCTATCCTAACTCTTTATAGTCATCAAATGTGCTAAGCATGTTATCTATGAATTGATGTCAGTGATAAAATATTGAATATGAAATGGCCAAGAAGTTATGTGACTTGCTCAGGGTCATACAGCTAAGTATCTGTTACAGGATTTGAATTCAGTTGTTTCTAACTCTAAGACTAAGATGAATTGTCCAAAACAGCCATTCCATATTTCTATAATTCCTCTATGAATATATCATTAGAGAGTTTCTCCCATGCCTCATTACAATTTAGATATGCTATCTCCACTGCTTTGTCTTGAACAATTAGTTTTATAACCATTCTCTGCTGTACCAACCCCACCAAAGGGAAAAAAAAAAGAAACGAGATTATTTGTTAGAGTTATTACTAATTATATTCTTTATGATTACCTCCTTCCTATCTAAATACATATTCACTCAACAATTCACTTTAGAATAATATGTGCTAGATGCCTTGTGATATATCCTACTAAACTTAGGCATAGTTTATGACAATGTGCATTCTATAAATCAGGTAGAGCAAGGTGATCTTTTTTTATTCTCTATGTTTCCCCAACTTGACTGTTAAGTGATCCAAATCACATGTGAAGATGATCAGAATGATGAGTTTTATAGTCCATTCATTTCTGACATATACACTCAATCTTAACCAAGTTTTCAGCAAAGAAATGATTTCAGAGCATGGTTTAAAATAAATGACCCTGTTCAATTCTTTTTTGCAATTATTTTTGGCTTTACAAAGTCAGGACTGCCCTATTCATAGGATCATAAGTTTTAGAGCTAGATGGAATTTTAGAGTACATATATTAAAACCCCACTTTTTACAAACAGATAAACTGTGACCCTAAAAATGGTATATGTCTCCACACAAGTAGTTAAGTTTCTAGGCAGGATTGGACTCTTACTGCTTTATTCCAAATCTAGTATTTTTCCAACAGAGCTCAAAGTTCAGTCTGGAAACTTTTAGGAATCCCTAAGATATTTTCAGGAAGGTCCACAAGGTTAAAAATTATTTTATAATAATTTTATTCTATTTCAATTTTAATATAATAAAATAGATAAAAATAACTCACATAGAAACTTAAATACTAAGCCCTTATTTTAATTTTATTTTTATAAGGCATTACTGCCCTTATGTAATTTATATTCTATTAAATAAAGATAATGTATATAAGGTAATAGAAGCCAAGGAAGTCACAAAGACCAATTAAATGTTATATCCTTTCCAGGTAGAGTAGTGATTCCATTTATGTTATAAGAGTTAAGAGTAAATAGGTAGGATACACACCAGCATCAAGATACCAAAACCTGGTAAGAGAGCAGAAATATACTGGGTTATAAGGTAGGATAGTTATGGGGAATTCTTACCAACCATCAGCAGGTAGAGTTCTAATGTAAAATCTAAAGAGCTGGACGTAAAGTAGGAGAAGTAGAATGAAGATGGCCAGAGAGAAACCAATGGGTGATGTTTATATATCTCCATCTATACCTATATATTCACTTAATGATCCATGATTTCTTGGTGTGGATAATACACCAATAGATCCTATTCTGGGTTACATCCATGTTTTTTTCCAATAAATTCTTATAAAAATGACTTATATAGGTAATGTGTAGTATAGGGAGAAAGCTAGAGTTTTGTTGTTTTTGACGAAAAAAATACAGAGCAAAGACAATTGAGTTTTCTATTGATAGAGTCATAATGAAGGCAAGAATATAGTCTAAGTGGGTGAGAATCATGACCATCTCTCCTTTGCATTTTCAACTATGGAGGATCTTTGGAATGTCTAATCTTAAAATAGTTAATTATTCCCCCAAAAGAATTATGATTTCTACCAAAACATGAGAGTATGTGTATGTGTTGAATCTTAGCCTGGAAGCTCCCTGCCTACTTTTGTTTTGGCTTATTTTATGGATGTATTCTGGACATGGCATCTATGATTAGAGTTGTCAGCATGTGAATATTCAGAGAAAGTTTCTAGTTACTCTATTCTAGCAGACTGGAGCTAAGGCAGGCAGAAATTGGTATGAAGAGATAATTCCACAAGCTGGCATCAAAAAACAGTGCCCATCTAGACTAGATACTCTATTATCATCAGTTGACCAGTAGAGGTCATAATACCAGAAGACATCATTGATCCCAGAGTAATGAAAATATGTACTATGACAACTCTTTTTGACTACATGTGTGCCCCTTATTCCTAAGTCTTATATGTGTTTACACTCACTGCTAATGATGTATTTGTAGAATCGTGTCCCTTTATTTATTGGCAATTATTCGACTGTGACTCATCTTCCTGTATACTTTTTCACAAAAAGCATTTGCATTGAGCTAATTATGACTTCTAGGTTAAAGATGAAAAATAAACATATTGGTAGTAGCTAATTAAGTGTTATATCAAATGGATACAAATCAAAAGACTAATGCCCTATCTACTTAAACTTTTGACAGTTATATGACAAAATTCATGGCTCTTTTGTATACGTGTAGTATACTTTTCAGCTTAGACATTAAAAATGATCAACCTTAAAAACTAGAAAGATGAAGTAAAATGCAGAGAACAACTAAACAGAGGGATTGTCTGATTGGATTAACCTAAAGGAATTTTTTGATTCTGTAAGACCCCATTCAAGGAACTACATTGACTTACCCAAGATGTAAGAAAGAAGGAAAGGTAAAACAAAAACATTAGACCAAAAATAGATGTTCCTGGACCTTATCCTTTCTTTCCCAATGTGGGAAAAATGTTGCACAGAAAGGGTTTGAAATGTTAGACTGAAGATTGATTAAGAGTGAAAGCAGTTGGAGAGGGGAGAGGAAACTTGGAGAGTGACAGGATAGGGAAGTTAGAATAACTTAGAGTAACAGTTAGCAAATAGTTTAAGAGTTACTAGATACTTAGTTTAGATTAGCACATAGGATAACCATAGGATTTGAAACTAGAGTAACAGAATAATTATCTTTAAAGAAGTTATATCTAACATCATTAGCTGGAAATTGTGTTAATAAAAATTGAATTGAATTGATTTTGCATAGTGATAAAATAAGATAGGAAATTTTTGTTAGTATAAAAATTGCAAAGAAAGAAAATAGTAATAATAATGGTTATTGATTTTTGTTTATGCTATTGTGTTGCAGAAATTGTTCTTATTTTTATATGCTCACTTTTGTAAACCCCAGTTTCTATCCCAAACCTTCCCAAAAATATCTTAGAGTAGGGTAGGTAGTTAGAAATATGGCATAACATAGTGTAAGGTAAGTTTTTTTTTTTTTTTTATTTGGGGGGGATAGTTTAGCAAATAGAATAGGCTAACTATAATGGTTCATGTAATTGATCTGGTTAGTTCATTGCCTTGACAGGGCTAATACTGTGGGGGAAATATTGCACAGAAAGGGTTTGGAATGTTAGAGTGAAGACTGATTGACAGCGAAGGCAGTTTGACTGGGGAGGGGAGACTTGGAGAGTAACAGTTGCTCCTGAAGGTACTCTTTCCTGGACCTTGGACTGGAAAGAGTTCTCTCTGTCTCTCAGAATAGAAACTACCTCTATTCCTGGATTTTTTCCTACTCTTTGTGCTACCTGGATTCCTGGGGATCATGTCATTGAACAAAATGATTTAAGGGGAGCTTCTTGAACTGTAGGGAGGGTTTTTATGGATGTTAGCCCAAAGAAACAGACCCAACCAGCTCTGAAGGTCAGATTATCTTTTTCCTCTTGGTGTCTACTAATAAAATCCTTTTGTTTGATGGAATTCATCCAGTTCATTATTCCATTCAGTATAATAATATTCCATCTAATCAGATACTACAATTTGTTCAGCCATTCCCCTCATTTGACACCCCCTCATAATTCCAATGTTTTGCCACTACAAAGAGCACAACTATAAATATTTTTTTAACAACTCTTTTTCCTTATTATTTCTTTGGGATGCAAATGCAGCAGTGGTATAACTGGACCAAAGGGTAGGCATTATTTTAAAACCTTTTGCTTATAATTCCAAATTGCCCTCCAGAATGGTCAGTCTGCTAAATGTAAGTTGGTACCTCAGAGTTGTTTTAATTTGAATTTCTTTAATAAGGAGGGCTTTAGAACACTTTTTCATGTGTTTATTGATAGTTTTGATTTCATTGTGTGAAAACTGTCTATTCATGTCCTTTGACCATTTGTCAATTGGGGAATGGCTTGATTTTTTTCTAAATTTGACTTAGTTCCTTCTATATTTTGGAAATTAAACCTTTGTCAGAGTGATTTATTATAAAAAATGTTCTTCCATTTTGTTCCTTTCCTTCTAATTTTGTTTACATTGTCAATATATATATATACATATATATATATATGTATGTATGTATATAAAACTAGAGATAAAAAAGAGGTTAATACTAAGAGAAATGGGAAAAGAGACAAAATGGGGTAAATTTATATGTCATAAAGAAGCACATGGCAGGAGTGGGGGAGAGCACCAATACACTGGAAGGGTGAAGAGGATGGAGACAAGAAATACTTAATTCTTGAATGCATTGAAATTGACTCAAAGATGGAAGAACAATCAGATCCATTGGAGCAGAGAATTCACTCATGCTCAATAGAGAAGTAGAAGGTCAAGAAATGGACTGGTGTGAAGGAAAAAATTCAAGAGAGGGGGAGTGTGGGTTTTTTTTTAAGACCATAAAGAAAAATAAGAGGGGAATAAGAAGGGAGGGGGGAGAAAGAGAATTAAAAGGGGGTGGGAATTAGGGGGACTGATTAAAAACAAGACACTGATGTAGAAGAAAATAGTGAAAGAAAAAAGGGCAAGGATAGGAGAAGAAATCAAAATGTTGGCAAATACACAGGTAGTAATCATAACTCTGAATGTGAATGGAATAAATTTACCCATAAATTGGAAGCAAATATCACAGTGGATTAGAAACCAAAATCCTACCATACATTGTCTACAAGAAGCACACATGAGGCAGGTAGACACACACAGGGTAAAGGTAAAAGGCTGGAGCAAAATCTTTGGGAAAGGAAAGATTTTAAGACCAAACAAAAGTTAGAAAAAATTACAAAATGTAAAGTAAATCATTTTGATTACATTAAATTAAAAAAGATTTTGTACAAAAAAAGGGACCAAAATTAAAAGGGAAGTAAAAAATTGGGGGAAAATTCTTTATAACAAAAACCTCTGACAAAGGTCTAATTACTCAGATTCATAACTCTTGCTTCTTCTTAAAATCTTTCCTTTCCCAATGATTTTGCTCAAGCCTTTTACCTTTACCCTGAGTGTGTCTACATGGCTCATGTGTGCTTCTTGTAGACAACATATAGTAGGATGTTGTTTCTAATCCACTGTGATATTTGCTTCCATTTTATGGATGAGTTTATCCCATTCACATTCAGTCATAGCAGTGCTGGGTTTGTACCACAAAGATAGAAATAGGAAAAAAAGACTTGTACAAGAATATTCATAGCTGAAATCTTTGTGGTAGCAAAAAATTAGAAAATGAGGAGATGCCCTCTGGTTGGGGAATGGTTGAATAATTTGTTGTATATGTTGTTGATGGAATACTATTGTGCTCAAAGGAATAATGAACTGGAGGAATTCCATGTGAACTGGACAGGCATCCAAGAACTGAGGCAGAGTGAAAGGAGCAGAATCAGGAAAACATTATACACAGAGACTGATACACTGTGGTACAATTGAATTTAATGGACTTCTCTAATAACAGCAATGCAATGATATAGGACAATTCTGAGGGACTTGTGAGAAAGAAAACTATCGAAAATCAGAGGAAGAACTGTGGGATTACAAACACAGAAGAAAAACAAATACTTGATCACATATGTTGTTGGGGATATGATTGGGGATATATAGACTCTAAAAGATCACCCTTGTGCAAATATCAATAATATGGAAATAGGTCTTGATAAATGACACCTGTAAAATCTATTGGAATTGGGTGTCATCTGAGGAAGGGATATAGGGGAGGGAAAGATATGAATCTTTTAACTATAGGAAAATATTCTAAATTAATTCATTAAATAAAATTTTCCAAATTAAAAAAAATGAAGAATGAGCAACAACAGCAATAACAAAGACAGAAAGCTTCAGTGTCAGTTGACTATGAAGGAAAATTTTCAAAAAAATTTAAGGAGGGACAAATAAAGATTCACTTGCACAAGAAGGGAGAAGAACCCTGACAAAAATTATCTCATAAAAGAGGCATGAAGGAAAGAATTTTTACAATGGAAGGGGAAAATAAGGAAGAGGCAAAGTTTAAATTGTACTCTTATTGGAATTATCTCAATGATGGAATAACATGCACCCAAATTTGGATACAGAAATCTACTTATTGTACCCTAAAGTAAAGTAGTAAGAGATGGAAATAAAGGCTATGAAGCTGACAGAAGGGAGTGTAGATTAAAGGAGGTAGTGGTTAAAAAGAAAAAAAAAAACTTTTGAGGAGGGGTGCAGTAAAAAGAGAGGAGAACGATTCATAGAGGAAATAATATGAGAGACATAAATAAACAGTAATTATATCTGTGAATATGAATGGGATGAACTCACCCCTGAATTGTAAGCATATAAAAATAGATTAAAAATAAAATCCAACAATATGTTGCTGAGAAAAAAAGCTCACTTGAAACAGACAGACACCTATGCAGAAAAAATTAAAAGGCTGGGGCAAAATCAATTATGCTTTATCTGAGGTTTACAAAAGCAAGGGTAGGAATAATGATTTCTGACAAAACAAAAGCAAAAATAGACCTTATTAAACGAGAGAAGCAGGAAAACTATATTTTGCTAAAAGATATCATAGACAATGAAATAATATCAGTTTGAAATATAAATGGGGAAAAATACCAAACATGTATGCACCAAATGACATAGAATATGATTTCTTGAGGAAAATAGTTAAATGAGTTACAGGAAGAAATAGTAAAACTGTAATAGTATAGGGCTTCAACTTCCTCCTCTAAGAACTAAATAAATATAATCATTAAATAAACAAGAACAACATCAATGAGATGAATAAAATTTTAGAACGTTTGGATGTGTAATGAAAAGATAGGAAGATAAATTCTACTTAAAATATTTGTAGTCCTTATAAAATTCATGGGAGTCTACCTACCAAGATAGACACAGAAACTATATGAACACAATTACAAACTATTTTTTAACATAAAGTTAGCTATAATCAGTTGAACAAATATAAGTTGCTCATGGGTAGACTGAAGCAACTTAATAAAAATAGCAATTTTACTTAAGCCAATTTATTTATTTAATACCATACCATTCAATTTTTCAAAATTATTTTGTAGAGCTAGAAAAATTATGCAAAATTTATCTGAAAAATAAAAGAACAAGAATACCAAGGGAATCAATGAAAAGAAAATGTGAAGAAACTCAATCCAGCAATACCAAATCTCAAACTATATTACAAAACTTTCAACATCAAAATAATATGGTACCAACTAATAAATAGAGTGAAGAATCAATAGATCAGATAGACAATATACAGTAGTAGATTAGAATTATAATCTAGTATCTGACAAATATTTAAGCTTTTGAGACAAGAATTCACTATTTAACAAAAACTGATAGTTAAACATAAAAGTAAATTGGCAGAAAATAGGTAAAGACCAACAATTTATATCATATACAAAGATAAGTTGAAATTGCTACATTATTTAGATATAAAGGGTATGTAAGTTAATTAGAGAAGCATGGAAAATTTGGCCTTTCAGATCTAGGGATAAGGGAAGAATTCATGACAAAAGAAGAGATAATGGGCCTTATTGGATGTGAAATGGACAATTTAGATTTATCAAATTAAAAGGCATTGCATAAAAAACTTAATGCAGCCAAGTCTAGCAAGAATTTGGGGGAAATGAAAATTACCATAAAATTCTCTAATGAAGGCATAATTTTTCAAATATGTAGAAACTTAATGAAATTTATACAAATTGAAATCATTCTCTAATTTATAAATTGTCAAAGTATATTAATAGGCAGCCTTTTTAGTAGAAGAAATTAAAATTATTGTAATAAAAATGTACTAAATCACTACCATTTAAATAAATGCAAATTAAAAGAATTTTAAGATTCCACCTCATAACAATGAGATGGGATAATGTGATTGGAATGGAAAAAGACAACTGTTCAAGGGCTATATGAAAATCGGGATATGAGGGCACTTTTGGTGGAGTTGTAAACTTATCCAAACCTCCTGGAGAGAAATTTGGAACTATGTCCAAAGGACTATAAAGCTGGGCATACCCTTTGACCTAGCAATACCACTACTCTATCTGCTTTACAAAGTGATTAAAGAAAAAGGAAAAGAACCTTTATATACAAAAATATTGATAACAGCTATTTTTGTACTGGAAATTAATTGGAAATTGAAGGGATTCCCATAATTTGGGGAATGACTGAACAAGTTTTAGTATATGAGTATGAGAGAATAATATTGTGCTACAGGAAATGATGAGCAGGATATTTTTAGAAAAACCGTAGAATATTTATATGAACTGATACAAAGTGAAGTGAGCAGAACCAGAATATCTTATAGAGAATTAGTAATGTCAAACAATGATCAATTGTAAATGATTTAGTAGTACAATTATCTAAGAAATGATGAAGTCTGAATGTGATTTGAAGCTTTTTTTACACTTTATTTTGTTTTTTATCCTGTGTTTTCTTTTGCAAAATGGTAAATATGGAAATATATTTTGTATGACCTAGTATGTATAATCTATATCAAATTAATTTCTACTCAGGAAAGTGGGAAAAGAGGGAAGGAGAGGATTGGGAACATTAAATTAAAACAAAAGAATGCTAAGTTTTTACATGTAATTGAGAAAAAGAATAAAATAAAATAAGAGAAAATCTGGATCTACTGGTCCACATGGTCATTCTTTCAGCCAAGGACAATCACCTTAGCTCATGTCTATTTCTTTGCCTATGTGTAGGACGCCATGACATTCCATCTTAAATGAGGAGTAATGGTTGTATCTGTGACAAGACAGAAGATCACCTTTCACATAACTTATCAGAAAAAAAAAATATGTTTTCAATGTGAAGCATTTTCAAGTGATAAAGCCCAATTCTAAAATGTCTTGGATTCAGTCTCTATCAGCTCTTAAGTATAGCTGCATTATGTTTTCTATCTAGTCCATCAAATTCCTGATTTCTATTCATTTCAGCTTTTTCTGTAGTGAAAAAGAACTAACAAGTTTTATGTGGAGAGTTTTAAATAATTTGATGAATGAGATTTAAATTTCAATATGACCCATTTTTTAGACCTGGCTAATCTACTGTATAGGAACATTTAATGCTGAAGGAACATTTCAAGTGTCTTTCTGACTGCTATCTCTTCCAAATAAATCATTTCCTGTACCACTGCTATGATCTGCAAGATTGCATCTGGGGTTGCCTCTCTAGTAGCCTTTTGGCTGTTTCTTCCATGTAGAAGTGAGTCCATAAATAAGAGACCTAAATTTAAGTGCATTTAGAATCATATTGCATTAGCTGAACCACAGATTTGTGCAACATCCATTCATCAGTTTTTACAAATTTGTACTTAAGAAATAGGAAATAAAATTTAAGACAGGTAAGGAATCTTTTGCTGAGACTGTTGCTGAGTTTCCTGAACACATGACTGATGGATAAAGTCATTTACCAGAGCCATGGAAATTTAATATCCTTGATGATTTGAAGAGGAAGAATTGTTTCACAGGACATCAAGAGCATTGAGCTGATGTGAAAACAGGGGTCTCACTGTCATAGGCTAAAATTTCATTAAACCAGAGAAAATATTTACCCTGGATTATAGTGTCATATGAAGGTCATTGGCTAATATCTTCTCTCTACTTTTGAGGTCCTTTTTTCTTTTTCATTCTGGGCTTATGTCCTTTTATGTGTATTAGTGGGGGACTTGAAGGAGGAACCAATGTTCAGTTATTGGGGAATAGGTATAAGGTGGCATTTCCTTCCTTTCTCCCCTTCCCCCAAGTTGAGCTATTGACCAATGACTAGGCTAAAAGGATAAGATTTTGCCTCAGCCTCCTTATTGAAATGATCATTTTTGAAGTTCCCCTCCTAACACATTGAATCTAATTCAAGTTTCTATTAAAAATCAAGATGTCTATTTTATGTAGTTATATAAGGTTGAAAGGGTAAACAGGACACAGGACTGGGGGGGGGGATCCCTAACTATTTTCCCTATACAGATCTTGAAGATTTGAACCAGGGAATCTTCTTTAGAAATAAGCTCCGGGTTCCCCTAGGGGAAAAAAAAGGAGTCTTTATCCTAAAGATTGTCACCAGTGTAGAGATAAGATCTTCTGCTGCTTAGGTAAAAGGATTGAGAGATTTGTGTATCTTCACAGACAAGGGAAGTTCTTCTCAGCTCCAGGAACCCAAGACAAGAACCTCTTGGTTTTCCCCCAACTGACTTTTTAGCCTCCTGGAAAATTCCATACCATCCCCTAATGTCATCTGGGGTTCCATCGTTCTTCTTCTGAGACATTTCTTCAAATTTCAATATTTTTATGCTGGAGTTGAATGAGGAAAGCACTAAAATGAGTCAAAGGACCCCAGGCCCAAGCAGGTTTGTGGCTCTCTCTCATACCAAATTGCTTCTGATATGGGAAGATCAGAGCCTGGGCTCCCCAAGGAGCCAACAGGAGTCCCCCTTGCAATAGTCAAGCCCCCAGACTTCCCGACAGCTCTTAATGGGTTCTTTGGAACTTACCTCCATTCATGTCTTGCAGCCTGATAAAAAACTCCCACCAGATATGCTGGCCTATACAATCCACTATCTTGAGCTTCTCCACTGGCCCTATGCCCTGGTACAGTTTGAGAATGTGGAAAATACTGGTCAAGGCTACACCACCTTGCAGGAAGAACCTAGGGGCTTTCATTTTTGTGAGTGATCAAAAAAAGCCATTGTGGGAATGGGTCTGAGGTGGAAGAAGGCAGCTCTACCATAACCCTCTGTACCAGTTCAAGGCCTAAGGTCCCAAAACCATCTATTTCACTTCCTAACCTGGTGGGCCCCTTGCGTATTGTGACAACCTCCTGGTCCTGGGCCCCCAACCCTGTTCCATACCAGCATAGGCTTGGTGTGAGCTGCCTTTTTCATCACCCAGAGGGCATAAGAGGTTTTCACCATCAAATTAGACCTGTGCTACAGGCTGGAACCTCCATGGTAGACAAGAATCAGTGAAGAATGTTACAAGGGAATCACTTTAAAAGACTGATATATATTAATTTAAGGTCGCCAAGGAATCAGCTATGTAATTCCTAAATGAAAAACTCAAGTCAGCCGTCAGCCTTTTTTGGAGTTTAATTACAATAGGAGCAAGAAAGGAATTAGAGATATATATAGAGAGAGAAAGGGGAGAGAAGGGAATAGGGCTTAAATATCCCTTCTGTTTAGGCTGGGCCAAAAGGCCCAAGCCCTTAGATAGCTGGGGCAAAGAAAAGAGATCAGTCCCTTTCACTCACGTGTCCAAAATGGAGAAACAGTCTCAGAGGCCCCCACCTTCAGCTTCCTTCAGAGCAAGCTTCCTCCGAGCCCAGGAACAACACCGCTCAAAACATCAATCCTCTCCCCCTCTCTCCAGACCCTCCTATCTTTAAGGAAACCATCCAAGTTGCCTCCCCTCAGTCCTCACATCTACCAATCACTCTTCATCAATTTCCCTGTCAATGGAGGCTCTTGCTTAACCCAGGACCGCCCAGAGGTTTCTGCTTTTGCACATGTCTGTTGAAGGTCATATTTTCAAATGATTAAATCTATACTCCTTTGCTACAGCCCTTTCTAAATCCTGTTAACTTGAGTATGATAGAGATTGGAATAATTAAATTTTGATCTAGGCTGCAGCCCTTACTCAATCCTATTAGGACTGAATAGGGTGGAGATTTATTCCAAGTATCTCCATTGTATCAATTCTAAAATCAATCAAGACTCAAAGAAATTCCTGTTCTATGCTTAAGCATAGGTCAAAGTCCTTTCCATTGTTCAGCAAAAGGTTTTCTGTCCTAAAGTAATCTTAAGAAGGGAAGAGAAGGAACCTCCCATGCCAATGGGGTTCCCATTCCAATAGACTATCAGTAAGAAATTTTCCAAGTATGAAATATCCCAATGGTGAAATTTTCAACAATTATAAGTCTAAGGAAATTTGAGGTTTACAATCCCCCCTGATGATCATTGGGAGACTAGTCTCCCCATTGATCATTTAACATAATCATTTTGTAGTTCTAAATTCACTTCTAACTAAAGATATACACAATATTCAATTTTCTAAGAGAAATTAGAATAGTGAGAGAGGAAATAGAAAAGAAAAGAAAGCAAAACCAATGTTTGCTAGGTGCATTGACAGAAAGCCAAATTAGGGGCAGTCCCTTTTGGCATAAATGTTACAATAAATGTTCAATCAAAAGTTCAGTCCAATCAATCACATCCAAAGTTCATTCTTGATCTTCTTGATGAAGTGTAGGTTTTCGGCATCTTTCTGCAACAGTTCATTCTCTGGATATAAAAGTTTCAAGCTTCTTTCTTGAAGATCTTTTCTCAAACAAAAAAAAAAAATTTTATAACAGTAAAATCTTAAACAAAAGTCTTGGATTTTTATAAAAATACAATCTCAAACAAAAAAAATTCAAAAATTCTTAGATTTTAAATTAAAATACAATCCCCCCTGAAGTAAGTATTTAAAAATATATATATATATCAAGTTTAGCTCAGAATGCAATGTTCAGTTATGGGGGTGTATGTGTCAATTATCAAAAGAATAGAAAAATAATCAAAAACATAAGAAAAATTCAAAATAGACCTTGTATAGGTCCAGTTTAAAGTAATTTCTATCCCACAAGTATGTAGGACAGAATGCAGTAATATTTCACTTAGCCATTTTTAGCCAAGACTACAGGAAGTTGCCATAATATAAGAAGGAAAGAATTAGAATTCTATTTTGATGGGGAAATGTCATTCCCTTGTCTGATTTTTTTTTCCTTCAGAGATATAGGGAGCCAGCATGATAGTCAAGCTTTGTACTTGTTTGAGTACTTCGAAAGGAGTGTAGATACAAGGAAGTCCTACGACTTAAACATAAGTTAAGCGTCGCAACCTCGAGTCTCACTTTAATATTTCTTGTGTGCTCTATTGGCACTATTCAGGTTTAGTCTGTGCTCCTTGTTTTTATCCCTTTTCCTGGAATCAGACACAAACATTAATCATAGTCCTATAATATTTTATCAATAAATATCAATAAATGGCAGGTTCCCATAGTTTAAAGCTTTTAGGCATATATTGATATTATAGCAAGAGTATATATATTAACTTGTATTACTGCAGGGAAAAAATATTAATATTAATTATGTGTACCTTCAGTACAAAAATGAGAAAAAAAATCAAATATTCTGATCAAAAAATAAAAGAAAAGAAATAAGAAAAAATAAGAAAAAAATCAGTAATTCAATATATTCTTGAGAAAAAAAAAACCAGCATCCATTTGTCTATGGATTATTATCTCCAATTCTTATGATAAGATAGAGTCACAATTCATATGATAGGATAGAGTCAATCAGTCTCAGCAGAAGATGCTTTCTTCACATGTGAGCAGTGAATCCAAGAGTCTCTTTCTCCAATCTTTATAGATGTTGGAGTAGTTAATAATATTTGGAATGGTCCTTCCCATGAAGGTTCAGTTGCTCCAGTTCGCTTGAAATTCTTGATATAAACTTTATCTCCTGGGTTCAGGTCATGCAGAGAAAAGTCTAATGGTCCAGCTTGTACTGCAGCTCCGGATTCATGAAGTTCATGTAGTTTGTGCTGTAACTCCTGTATATAGGAAGCAATAGTAATATCTCCCCCTAATAGCGATGTATAAGCCGGGGAGAAAGGCTTAGCCTGTATAGGCGGATGTCCAAAAAGCATCTCAAATGGTGAAATATGTAAGTCTCCTCTAGGCCTGCTTCTAAGATAAAATAGGGCCAGAGGGAGAATTTCAGGCCATTTTAAATGGGTCTCAGTGCATAATTTGCCAATCATAGTCTTAAGTTCTTTATTCATCCTCTCCACTTGGCCTGAGCTCTGGGGGTGATATGGAACATGGAATTTTGGAGTTATCCCCAAGCAAGAATATATTTGATTTAAGACAGAATCGGTAAAATGACTCCCTCTATCGGAGTCAATACGTGCTGGTAGGCCAAAACGAGGAATAATTTCTTTTAAAAGTATCTTTGCAACAAAATCTGCTGTGGCTCGGGTCGTAGGAAATGCTTCCGGCCATCTGGTTAGTTGATCTACAATTACTAGACAAAATTTATAACGTCCAGCCTTTGGCATTGTTATGAAATCTATCTGTAGGTGTTCAAAAGGTGTGTAAGCCAGAGGACGTCCCCCAAAGGCTTTTCCACGATATGCATGTTGGTTATATGCCTGGCAAATAGGGCAGGCTGAACATACTTTAGAGGCTACAGTAGTTATACCAGGGGCTATCCATACTCTCTTGACAGAGTCCACGATGCCCTGGGTGCCAAAATGACCATTTTTATGAATAGATTGGCAAATTTGGTTATAGAAACTTCTAGGGAGCAGAGGTTTTCCTTCAGGTGACACCCATACTCCATTAATTTGTTTTGCTTTAAATTTTTGTTTCCATTTTTCCACTTCCTTTTCATTATAGGAGAGTGATAAATTTAAATTATCAGTGGTTGTTAATGTTAAAATTAATCCAGGTCCTTCTATGGCTGCTAGTTTTGCAGCGGCATCTGCTCGGTCATTTCCTCTAGAGACAGGGTCAGAGCCACCTGTATGGGCAGAGCAATGAACTACAGCTAGGGCTTTAGGCAGTTTGAGAGCAGAAAGAACTTCATTAATAATTTCTGCATTAGTTATGGATTTTCCAGCTGAGGTTAAAAATCCTCTTTGGAGCCATAGCATCCCGACTGAGTGACAAATGCCGAAAGCATATCTAGAATCTGTATAAATTGTTGCCTTTTTATCCTTGGCAATTATACAAGCTTGTTTTAGAGCTATGAGTTCTGCTCCTTGAGCGCTAATGTTAGAAGGTAGTGAAGCTGACCATTCAGTGGCAAATTCTGAGACTACGGCAGCTCCAGTGTAACGTATGCCATCCCTCATAAAAGAGGAACCATCGGTAAATAAAATCAGATCTGCATTGTCTAAGGGAGTGTCCAAGAGATTATCTCGAGGCTTTTCTGCCATGGACACTAATGTTTCACAGTTATGTAGTGGTTCTCCTGAAGTAGGTAAATCTGGAAGCAAGGTGGCAGGGTTAAGAGTTGAACAGCGTTTCAAGGTAATATTTTCACTATTTAATAAGGTTATTTCATACCTTGTAATTCTCTGATCCGAGAATGCCTGTGTTCTATGTTTTACCAATAATGCTTCAATCTCATGTGGGCACATTATTGTTAATGGACATCCCAATACTAAATCAACGGTTTTTGTTACTAGTAAGGCTGTAGCAGCTACTCCTCTAAGGCATGGTGGTGCTCCTGCTGCTACTGGGTCTAGTTGGGCAGAATAATAAGCAATTGGGCGCTGAGAAGGTCCCAAAGTCTGAGTTAACACACCAGAGGCTACTCCTCTTCGCTCATGCACATATAAAGTAAATGGCTTGTTGTAATCTGGGATGCCTAGAGCAGGGGCAGACATGATAGCCTTTTTCAGATCTGTTAGAGCTGACAAGTGTTCAGGCTCTAATTTGAGGGGTTCAGGAACTGAATCCTTTGTTAATGCTATAAGGGGTTTAGTGATTTCCCCATAGCAAGGAATCCATTGTCTACAAAACCCTGTTGCTCCTAAAATTGCTCTCAGCTGTTTCTTAGTGGTAGGAGCACTCAATTTTTGAATGTTCTCAATTCGTTTTGGAGAAATATAACGAGCACCCGCAGTCAAGATGAATCCCAAATATTCTACTTTTTGGAGACACCATTGAACTTTATCCTTAGAGATTTTATGTCCTCTTTTGTGCAATTCCAAAAGAAGGTGTTTGCTATCTTCTTGACATGTTTCTGCATCTGTTGAAGCCAAGAGTAGATCATCTACATATTTGATTAATTTGCTATTTTTAAATGTTATATTGTCTGTGTCTTGGCTCAAAATTTGCTCAAATAAGCTCGGACTTTCGACATAACCCTGTGGCAGCCGACACCAGGTATATTGTGAGCCCTTCCAGGTGAAAGCAAAAATATGCCTGGAGTTTTCATGTATTGGTATGGAAAAGAAAGCTGAACACAAGTCTACTACTGTAAAGTATGTAGCTGTGCTAGGAATAGATGAAATAATAGTATGTATGTTAGAAACTACGGAGTGTCTCTTTATAACATGATTATTCACTGCCCTTAGATCCTGTACGAATCTATAGATGTGCTTGCCATCGGGTCCTTTTTTTGGTTTTTTAATTGGCAGGATGGGCGTGTTGTATTCAGATTTGCAAGGGATTATTATTCCCTGTTCTATTAATGAGTTAATAACTGGTGTAATACCCTCAATTGCCTCCTTTGAGAGGGGATACTGAGGGATAGAAGGAGGTGGGCTAGATTTAGTTTTTATCTGCACAGGAACAGCAGATTTAAGTAAGCCTACATCAGAAGAAGATGTGGCCCAAAGAGACTCCGGTATATCTTTAGGTATTTCAAAAATGGAAGGTTCTTTTGCCTCCTGGTTTTCCGAGAGAAGTACAGGGAGTAAATTTAAAGATTCCTCTGGTACTTCTAATGATAATGAGCCATCTGGGGAGCAGGTTATTGTGGCTCTGAGTTTGCATAGAAGGTCCCTCCCCAGCAAATTTAAAGGGGAGTCAGGCATCAAAAGGAAGGAGTGTTGTACCTCTAGGGGTCCTACAGACACCATTCTAGGAGGAAGTCTTTTAACTCTTTGGGCTATTCCTGATACTCCCATTACATTCTCTGAGCCAATAGAATAACATTGTAAATCAGGTGTTCTCTTTAATACAGACCAGGAAGCTCCGGTGTCTAATAGACAATCATAATAGGTGTTACCCACTTTTAAGGTAACATGGGGTTCATTAGTATGGGGAGGGCAGTGGATAGGGACAACGGGTAGTAGGACATCAGGGTCTGGGAAATCAAAGGTTGTATCCTCTGATTCCTGTGCCCCAGCCCCCCCCGGGCACCATCATTGTGTTTGGGATATTCCTTGGGCACCCCCCTGAAGGGCACCTCTCTGAGGGTCATTAGTACCTCGAGTAATTTTTGGACGAGCGCCATTTCTCATATATTGTTGAGTATTATCATTAAAATTTTCTTCAATTTGAGCATTGTCATTAAATTCCCAATTCCTATTTCTATAATTCTGGTTTCTAAAGTTCTTATTTCTATATTCATTATAGTTATTTCCATAGTCATTATTATAATTTCTAGAATTCTGGTTTCTATAACCATTATCATAATTTCTATAGTTATTATTTCTAAAACCATTATTAAACTGTGTATTCCTTCCAAACATCTTAAGAAAGGTTCTACATTCCATCATTTTGTGGCCCTTCTTCTCACAGAAGTGGCAAGTAATGGATTGATAATTGGATTTCTGGAGAGGGGCAATTGTCGTTGGTTCATTATCATGCCCACTTTCTAATTTAGTTATCCTATCTATTACACATCTCATTTTTTTCTTCATTTCCTCCATGTCATCATTATTCTCTTTCTCCTTTTCTTCGTTTCCCTTAAAAACATATATAGCTGTTTTTCGCAATTCTTCAAGGTCCATATCTGACCATCTTGGGCATTGTGTTTTAAAATAATTTTTAATTACTTTGCAAGAATTATTTACAAAGATTCTTCTAACTTGTCTTAAACTATTCTCTTTATTTAAGTCCCAATCTAAGTATCTGTCCCCAAACTCGATAATTCTGTCCATAAATCTGGAGGGTGTTTCGTTTTCCTTTTGCTTAATTTTTTCCAGTTCCATCCACTTATCTGTACTGTCCGCACATTCCTTCATGGCCGTGAGGATGGCCTCTCTACAACGGTATAGTTGTAGATAGTCCTCAGGATTATTATAGTCCCATTCGGGATCCTGAGATGGCCAATGTGCTGCATTACGCCCCCGGGTTTTGTTGACATGAGCAATTATTTTATTTTTTTCACGTTCACTTAAAAAAGCCTGTAGTAAGCTCTCAACGTCCTTGTAAGACGGATTATATTGAAAAAATATGTCTCCCATCTTTTTTGTTACTAGAAAAGGATCTTGTTCATATGTGGGGATATTTCGTGTAAATTCATTTATTTCTTGGGGAGTAAACGGTATCCTATGTCTTAAAGTCACCACATCCCCATTTCGTCCTATTTCAGGTACTTCTCTTAGAGGAAACAGGCCTCTAGTTGAATTTTGCACCTGTGGGTCAGTTTGACAAGGACAGGTTTCTCTAGGAGGACAAGATCTCCCTTGCATTGGAATTTGGTTTTCTGTAGGAGAAGGAACATGAGAAGCTGGGATTGCAGGGGAAGGGTTTTGGGGATTAAATTCAGACAAGATTTGCACTGCACGAGAGAAGCAGTCTGTTAACTGGGCTATAGGGAAGGTGTTTTCCATCTCTATTTCAGGGAAGGAAATTTCCTCATTCAAAGGTTCAGAAACAGGTCTGTTTCTGGTAGAGTGGGTGTTTGCCCATTGATCCTGTAAGAAACATTTTAGATCTTCTAATTGGGCTTGCATTTTATCCTCAATTTTTCCTATTTTATCTTCCATATCTCCCATTTTATCCTCAATATTTCCTATTTTATTCTCAATATTTCCTATTTTATCCTCAAGTTTTTCTATTTTATTCTCAATATTTCCTATTTTATCCTCAATTTTTTCTATTGTATCCTCAATTTTTTCTATTGTATCCTCAATTTTTTCTATTTTATCCTCAATATTTTCTATTTTATCCTCAATATTTTCTATTTTATCCTCATTTTTTTCTATTTTATCCTCAACATTTTCTATTTTATCCTCAATATTTTCTATTTTATCCTCATTTTGTTTTATTTTATCCTCATTTTGTTTTATTTTATCCTCATTTTGTTTTATTTTATCCTCAATATTTTTTATTTTTTCATCTCTAAATATAGTATTGAGGAGTACAAAAATGACAGTACCTATTAATATAAAAATTTGGAGGTATCCTTCATTCCTCAATGCCCCTACTTCTTCAGCTGCCATATAATTGTCAAAGAATGTAGTGCTCATTTTTATATGTATATTTTGTAATTTCACAAAACACGTGGGGAGCAGGGCAAAGCAACAAACTTTCCACAGGGTTTTTTTTTTTTTTTATCCAGGAAGTTGTTCCTTAAGGGAAAGGATATTTAGAAACAGTTCTTCCAGCCAGGACTTTAGAGTCCTGTTGCTGAGATTTAAAAACAGCTGTTTTCTGTCTATCAGAGTCACACAGCTGGGAAGTATCTGAGGTCCGATTTGAACCCAGGACCTTCTGCCTCTAGGGCTGGCTCTCAATCCGCTGAGCTACCCAGCTGTCCCTTAAGATTAAAGGGAAGAAAAAGAAAAAACTGCTGATTCCAATTTAACTTAAGGAGAAAAGAGAAAAAGTTTTTTATACTCACGTGTTCTAGCAGCTGTGTCTTTAAGCCAAGTTTTTTTTTTTTTTTAAAAAAAAAGGACTAAGTGGTGAAACAGTATAGTAAAAAGGCAAGGAAAAAGTTTTATTGAGAGGATTCTTTAGACTCCCGTGTGGTCAGCCACAATGTTACAAGGGAATCACTTTAAAAGACTGATATATATTAATTTAAGGTCGCCAAGGAATCAGCTATGTAATTCCTAAATGAAAAACTCAAGTCAGCCGTCAGCCTTTTTTGGAGTTTAATTACAATAGGAGCAAGAAAGGAATTAGAGATATATATAGAGAGAGAAAGGGGAGAGAAGGGAATAGGGCTTAAATATCCCTTCTGTTTAGGCTGGGCCAAAAGGCCCAAGCCCTTAGATAGCTGGGGCAAAGAAAAGAGATCAGTCCCTTTCACTCACGTGTCCAAAATGGAGAAACAGTCTCAGAGGCCCCCACCTTCAGCTTCCTTCAGAGCAAGCTTCCTCCGAGCCCAGGAACAACACCGCTCAAAACATCAATCCTCTCCCCCTCTCTCCAGACCCTCCTATCTTTAAGGAAACCATCCAAGTTGCCTCCCCTCAGTCCTCACATCTACCAATCACTCTTCATCAATTTCCCTGTCAATGGAGGCTCTTGCTTAACCCAGGACCGCCCAGAGGTTTCTGCTTTTGCACATGTCTGTTGAAGGTCATATTTTCAAATGATTAAATCTATACTCCTTTGCTACAGCCCTTTCTAAATCCTGTTAACTTGAGTATGATAGAGATTGGAATAATTAAATTTTGATCTAGGCTGCAGCCCTTACTCAATCCTATTAGGACTGAATAGGGTGGAGATTTATTCCAAGTATCTCCATTGTATCAATTCTAAAATCAATCAAGACTCAAAGAAATTCCTGTTCTATGCTTAAGCATAGGTCAAAGTCCTTTCCATTGTTCAGCAAAAGGTTTTCTGTCCTAAAGTAATCTTAAGAAGGGAAGAGAAGGAACCTCCCATGCCAATGGGGTTCCCATTCCAATAGACTATCAGTAAGAAATTTTCCAAGTATGAAATATCCCAATGGTGAAATTTTCAACAATTATAAGTCTAAGGAAATTTGAGGTTTACAAGAAATAGATCATGTGCAAGCAGAAGGCAGCAGTAAGGAAAAGTCCATTCAGCTTGCTAAGTTTTGTGAACTTCTCCAATAAATATTGACTCACTTTCTGGAAAAATAGGCCTCTTTGGGCTAAAATCTTTGAGTTGGCAGTTTGACTGTATGTGGCCAATATAAACCTATTTTCATTTTCTTTAAAAGTATTGATAGGAATTCTAAAAAGAGCCAACACCCTTTTAACATCCATTTCCATAAAGCAAATAAAGAAACAAACAAATAAAAAAAAGAGATTTCCATTTTCAGGGTCCCACAGAAAACCAACCACATTTCTCTAGTCTGTATTTGTCCTTGGGTCAATGACTACATACATACCCCATGATAAAGAAATTCCTCTGAAAATTCAATTTTCAACATTCCAGATACTGGCTCCTTGCATTTAAACAGCAATGGATAATCATGGAATACTACTCATCATGTGCTTCATCAATTTTAAACTGGTCTCATATATTTCCTATTTTCAGATGTTCCATTATGTGCATTTCATAAAACTGATTGTGATCTATATAAGTAAAGTTTTTGTTAGTTGGACCAAAAGAGACATCACAGTATCAAAAGGATGAATGTTTAATTTCACTATCCATTAAAAACCACTATCTTCTTTTTTGAAAATAATTAAGAACAAAACATTACTCTTGCCATAGGAGCCAGTCCTCAGCTCTTGTACATGCTCAACAGGTTCAAATTGAAGTTGAGTTGAAGAGATCATCACTGAAGTCATTACCCCTAGAAAAAGGGCTGATAACTACACCCTTCTTTTCTTTTCCTTGCTGCCTTGCCCCACCTATCTGCTGACAGTGCTTTCATGTACTGCTGAAAACAAGTCTACATGTTATAAAAAGATCTCAAAACATCTTTGAGAACTCCATCCACAGACTGACCTTGGATTAAAGTATTAGCAGAGACTAAACTGTAAACCCACATTCTCACAAACCCAAACTCAAGACATTTTTTTTCTTCTTTAAATAGTCATTGCATTACCAGATTACTTATGATATCCAAACTGTATGGAAGAAAAAGGCTTTCAAAATAGACCTAGTAGAGGAAATCAAAATTATATGAGAAAAGGATGAGCTAGATATTATCCCCATCATCCTGTCTTCCACTGGAGTCATAGCAAGGATGATTTCAATGAACTCCCAGAGGATGAGCTTACATCATAACACTTTTATACCACAAAAAGCAGTTATTTAATTCACTTGTGAAGCACTCTGCAGAATATTAAGTATAGGAGAATAATAGTATTCACTTGTCTTGGAACCATTTCTATCTGAAATCTATAAAAAAAATTGAAAAATGATATGAATAACAATAATAACTCCCATTTATATAGCTCTTTAAGGTTTTTCAGAGTGATTTATATACATTAACTCATTTTATCTTCACAATAAGCCTGTGAGGTAGGTGATACTATTATACTCATTTTACAGAGGAGGAAACTGAGGTTTAGGGAAGTAAATATTTCCTCAAGACCACAAAGTAGTAAATATCATGTCTCTTGACTCCAAACCCAATATTTTAGTGAAGGTTCATATTATTCTTGACCTCTTCCTATAAATGTAAATATAGCATAACAAACAACACAATAGATGAATTTAAAATAAAATCAGCTATTTTCCATTCAAAATTGTACTTGGTCACCTTTGGAAGTGTTATTTGTTCTATAGAACCTTTTACTTTAATAATTGCTACTCTGATAGCTTCTCTAACAGTGTATTTTCATTACCACACTGGCATTTTCTGCTTTTTTCACTGTTTTATGAGCCAAACATCCTCTTTCTCTGTATGTTCTTTACTTTAGCTAGGGATAGATTATTGTGATTACTTTACTGATAGGTAGGGTCCTCTACAAAGAGGCTGTGTTGTTGATGATACTGTTAAAAGTTATTACTATTCACAGTAGTAAATGTGAATTAGGTGCATGTTGTATAATAGGCTATATAGTGAAGTGTAAGATCCCTTCTTAACCTTCATTCTTAGCAGACAAAATGGATAAACAGTCAAAAGGAAGCAAATTTTCCTCTTCCTTCAAAGGAGAATGGATGGAAACTTAAAGACAAAGTAACCATGAATCCTTCTAGTAGCTTGAGAATTAAAAATTTGGGAGAGACATCCAGGTTTCATTTTGTGATTTTCAAGGAAATTGATGCTTCATGAGGCAACTGGTTCCACTATTAGAGATTTCTAATGTTTAAAAAGTACTTCTTTTCAAAATTATTAATTTAGTAGCAAAATTGGGACACTAATGCATAGAATAGTGAATTCATCCAACCATTCTGGAGGACAATGTGAAATTATGCACAAAGGGATTTAAAAGAATGCATGCCTTTTGATCCAATAATACCACTGCTAGGTCTGTATCCCAAAGATATGAAAAGAAATGGGAAAGGATCTGCTTGTACAAAAACATTTATAGATGCACTTTTTGCAGAAGAATTGGAAACTATGGGGATGTATCTCAACTGAGAAATTACTGAACAAATTGTGGTTTATGATGGTGATGGAATACTATTGTGCTGTAAGGAATGATGAACAGGATGATTTCAGAGAGAACTGGAAACACTTTCATTAATTGATGCAGAGTGAAATAAGCAGAACCAGGAGAACATTGTGGGATGATCAAGTGTGATAGACTTTGCTACTAATAGCAATGCAATTGATCCAGGACAAATCTGAGGTACTTATGAAAAGGGATGCTATCTGCATCTAGTGAATGAACTGTAGGAGTAGAAATGCAGATGAAAACACATTATTTATCACATATTTATTTGGGTGTATTATTTGGGGATTTGGTTTTATAAGATTATTCTTTCAAAAATAAATGTGGAAATAAGTTTTGAGTGATAATACATGTATAATCCAGTGGAATTGCTTGTCAACTCCAGGAGTGGGGAGGGAGACAGCATGGATCATGTAACCATGGGAAACCTATATGTAAATTTGTTACTGGCATAAAATAAGACAAAATTAAATAAATTATTGAAATGATTAATTAGTTTCATATATTTTTTCACAAAATATAACATCTTTTTTAAAACCTGATATGTAGCATTTATAAGTATTTTGGGACTGTTTTATGGACTTTACAGATAAACATGTAGAGGCTTAAAAAGTTGAAGAACATTGTAGCTTCTCAATGCAAAGCTTTAATTTGATCTATGCCATTTACTTCTAGAAAGAGTGCTTAAAAATGTAATTAGACCTTTTAAACAAATATCTTTTTAATGCAAATTTAGCAACCTTCATCAAAATCAAACACTTCAATATACAAAGAACAGGAATCTTTTCTCAATATCTACCTCCTTCCATAGTACAAAGAAAAATCATCAAAAACAATAAATAAGGGATATAAATAAATTATAAGGGATAAAAATAAATAATGAGGTTACTAAGTGCCAAATTGCCCAGTGGCCTTGTCTAAAAATATAACATATGTTTAAGTAACTGAATAAAAATGAATGAGTATGGCAGAAATATATACTAAGCAAATCATGTTGACTTCATGAAAAAGATCAGCCAATAAATCAAATATAAGTAAATTTTAGAATCTGTAGACTATCAACTGACCTCACTTATAAATGGGGAGTTGGTGAGTAATGTCACATTATACATATTACAGGACCATTATTTTCCCCCCTTTTAACCCAAGGTTGACTTTTATCATTGCTTTCATTTACATTATATACAACTTATTTAAATTTATTATATTACCTCCTTATTGAGATGAACTCTGATTTAGTTTAATATGACCTTTTATATATCTGGGAAATGGGCTCAGTTAATTCTAAGGTTTTTTGCTACCTTGAAACTTTTTTTGATACACTTGAAACAACAATATTTCATTTCACAGGCTGTGAACTGAACTACAAATATTCTGTGGTGCTTTTTGGTCTCCAAATTAGTACCAATACACAATGATATTCTATATGGCTATAAAACATAAAATAATATCTCAATTGTATCAAAATAACAAATGAGGCAAGATGCAAAGGGAATGGACTGCAGCATTTTAGCAATTATAATGGAAGAAGTGAAGACTAAAGTGTTTTCATAGATTTGACTTATATATTAATATATAATATTGCTAAAACATTATCATGTACAGCATCTATATACATGTAACCTTAATATGTAAATAAATTTGTGTGAATGTATATGTATATGTATATATATATAGAGAGAGAGAGAGAGAAAGCATGTTATGTGAATGTGTATGTGTTTATATAGATATGGATACATATCTATATATTTATATTAAAAATAGTTCAAGCACTGAATTTGCTGGCATCATTAGGCTAAGAAAATATAAGGGTTCTGAAAATCAGAGTATTTCTAGAATTGAATGATGAAGAACTAAGATGAAAATAAAGATGGAGGGGTTGTGATTTCCTCCATAGTAAAGGGATTATCTACACCAGTGCCCTAGAAGATATATGCAAATAAGCTCTGTATTTTTCTGGACAAAGATGAAATACATATGATAAAGTGGTCTGTTGAAATAGTTGAGTAGAAATCATTTGAAGCAAAACAAAGATATCTTAACTGCACAATATTATGAGATAAGAATGAACAAAATTGTTTCCCCACTCCATCCCTCTGTGCCACGCTTTCTTGCCTTCTTGTATGCCTTGTTTCCTCTTTTAAGATGGTAAGCTCTTTGAAGTCAGGAACTGTCTTTATATTTATTATGTCCCTAGAGCTTAGAAGTGTCTGACACATAGCTCACACTTAATAAATGATTATTGGATTGGTTGGATTGGATTGGAGCTCTTTCAAATGGCTCCTTTGCCTGGTCTTTGACTATTAAATTATAGTCCAAACAATCACTGCGTGATCAGACAGACTCCATTTCTGGTCTCCACTAGTAGATATTTGACAATTAATTTTAATTAGAGGTATTTATATTGTAGGATATTTTTATTCTTTTGTATAAAGCCTCTTCTGTTAACAGAAAATATAGTTGAAAAAAATGCAAGGTAGATGACAAATACCACCAAAAGCTATACAACAAAGAAAGCAGTGTGTACTAGTAGAAAAAGCATAGGACATGCAATTAGGAGACCTAGTTTGAGTCTTATCTCTACCATTTACTTGAAGGAAAATGAGGAAAATTTCCAATTTTTCCTCCATATTAGAAAATGCAAAGTATTTATAGTTATAAAGTACTACATAACAATAATCTGTTATTAACATGAATCAGAGATAGTTTTATTGGGAGCATTAGTAAGGAAATGCCTCTATATTTTAGTTAAAATGCTGTTATAGATAGAACCATGTCTAATGTCTAACATACTAATGTTGTATATTATAATTCTTCATGATTACAGATTGTGTATCTGTTTGAGTAAAAGATGAAGTTCATCTCTAAGCAGATCAACTTAGGTACCCTATCATTGCTTTATATTCTTTGAACTCTGGGATGTCCTAGAAAACAAAACATGATCTTATTTCTTTATCATTTCTCCAAAAGAATATATGCTCTGAATTTCAGAATTATTTCATTTTTCTTTTTATTCTTAGCACAGTATTTATACTTGTTCAAGAATATATGTTTGTTGAATGAATGAATGTCACTTGATTTAATAAACTAGACTTTCTATGTAACTTCCATACCCCCAAAATTTGTATCAACATTTATATAGTTACCCACATTTGAAATATATTGTTCAGTCATGTCCATTTCTTATGATCCTATTTGAAATTTTATTGGCAAGATTCTGGAGTCATTTGCCATGTCTTTCTCCAGGTCATTTTACAGATGAATAAACTGAGGCAAACAAATTTAAGTGACTTGCCCAGCATCACACAGACACTAAGTGTCAAATTTGAACTTATATCCTCCTAACTCTAGACCCAGCACATCCACTGTGCCACCTAGCCGCCCTCTACATCCCAAATTCTAATTTTACTTCTACATCTCTTATCTATATTCCTTTCTCTAATCATACTGTTCACCCCATAGTTTAGAGCTTTATCTCCTTTCTACACATGATTTAATAGACTTCTCCTTCTTGACCCTGATGTTTTTTAATATTACTTCTTAAGGGACAGATTAGTCCATGACACAAGCCTCCTCAAAAATGGGCAGTGGCAGTGGCTCAGTATTGTCTATGATGTGATACAAGAGTTAGCATTTTAGTCCATATGTAAGTCTGCCAGTCTAACTTTCCAGATGCTCTTCACATTACTCAGATGACACACTCTTTGTTCTGTTAACTGAATTTGGTGTGTTGTCTCTTGTCATTCTATGTGTCTCCATATTTTTGTCTTTCATAATCCTCATGTAGAATTCCCTGAAGGTTAATTCCCTCAAATTATGCCAGAACTCTGAAGTTCCATAGTGGGTTGTTAAAACTAAATTTTCAGGGTACTCTGCAAGTTTTCTTGCTCAAAATTATAGCTGAGAAGTCTCTACCAGTGAGTTTCCTTTTAATAGTCCATAGACATATTGATCTAGTAGCAAAGGCATTTATGAACATAACCCCATAAAATAAGCAGCTACAAAACATTACCCTTTATTAAAAATCTGTACACATTTGACCACAAACATATTAGAAGTAAGAGAAGGTCTAGACTTAGAGTATACTAGTAATGAGTAACCGATATGGGAAATACAAGAGGCAAAAGGATCTCATAGTCAACTGGCATTTATCAAGTGTCTCATTTTTTTTTTTGCTGCTGTTTAGTTGTTTTCAATTGGGGTCTGACACTCCATGACCCTTTTGGGGCTTTTCTTTGCCATTTCCTTCTCTAGCTCATTTTGCAGATGGGGAAATTGAGGCAAAGAGAGTTAAGTGATTTCTCATGGTGCACATATGTAGTGAGTGTCTGAGGCCATATTTGTACTCAGATATTCCTGATTCCAACTTTGAACTAAGCTTGGCACTCTAATCCCTATGCCTCCTAGTTCATACTGTTCCTTTATGAGTACAGAATGAGTACATCACTGACATCTGCCTGTTAAGATTTAACCCTCGATGAAAGTTAACTCTTAATTCCCAAGTATAGTTTTTGTTTTTCTGAATTAATTCCAAAGTTGGCTTTCTATATGTTGCTACAAGTCATGCTCCTTGAACAGCCTTCTGTTCTCTATACTCAAGGGGCAATCATTTAAAGAAGTGAAAGAAAAAGTAGAATGACTTTTGGAAACAGAGCAGTGCCTCATTTATGACTGCACCAAAATGAATTCTGAGACTGGCAATGACAGTCATAGTCATCCCTCTGTCAGTGATCATCTGCTGAATGTACTCACCATACTCTTTGGCTAGCTTTGTCCAAAAGAGCTCCCTTCAGTGACTACACAGCCAACAAGAACAATTAAAAAAAAAGCCCAAAACACTAAATCAATGCTGGCTACTAAAACTTTGGTTTTCTTTACAATTTCCCTGGATCTTAAATCCATCTCCTTTTCATAAAGTCCTATGCACAATGCCTTTGGAATTCATTTGATTCTTTATATAAAGACCAACACTATGGATATTTTCCCTCAGGATTCAGTTTTCTTTATAGCTTTTCCTCCCTTCTTAACCTATTTATTCCTTTCTATTTGAGTAGAAGTCCTGCCTTTCCTCTTATCAAGAGTTTATTTAGAGATTAAAAATAAATTTTAAATTCAATTGTTCCCATTGTAACCATCTCAGATCATCTGCTCTTTGATATAGACCTCCTTCTTTTAAAGAAACTAATTATTTTCTCTATACAGTTTTTAAAAGATATAGTGTTATACTTTCTGGATAATTTATGGGTTTTTCCCAGGGTAGTTTCTGCTCACTCCAATTTTTACCTTATTTTGAATCTAATCACCGCATATGATATAACTCCATTTAATCTTATTTACTCCACCATCCCCATGTATTAAGCTGTATATCATTAGGTATATACATTAATCTCTCCTTTCTTCAGTTTTCTCACATGTGAAATTGATATAAAATATCTGAACTTCCTACTTTCCAGGATTGTTATGCTAAGAAAATGAGATGAAATATAGTTTGTAAGGTCCTCTGTAAATGTGAAGAGATATATAGTTAGCTACACTTATTTTATTACTCAAAAATTACTTAAACTACACATGCCTTATCTCTGTTGATTAGTTCCTTTTTATTCTGTATATTTCTTGCTTGCACATATTTATTTATTTATTTTTAATTTTATTTAGTCAATTTGGGACATTATTCCTTGGTTACAAGAATCATATTCTATCCCTCCCTCCCCTACCCACACCCTTCCTGTAGCCCATGTGTAATTCCACTGGTTATTACATGTGTCCTTGATCAGAACCTATTTCTATGTTGTTGACATCTGTACTAGGATGTTCATTTAGAGTCTATATCCCCAATCATATTCCCTTTCACCCATATAGTCAAGTAATTGTTTTACTTCAGTGTTTCTACTCCCACAGTTTTTCCTCTGACTGTGGATAGTGTTCTTTCTCACACATCCCTCTGGGTTGTTCAAGATCACTGCATTACCACTAATGAGGAAGTCCATTACATTTGATTGTATCATAGTGTGTCAGTTGTAAGAGGTAAATTTAGGGTTGAGACTACATATGAATTTAGTTGGTTGCCAGGGATTTAATTTCAAATCCCAATAAAAATATCCAAGTCAGTTTGGGAAATTTATGGTGGTTTAATTAATATAGAGGGAAGGAATTAAGAAGAGAAAGGGAAAAGGGTATAAGATTTCTTATCTCCTAGTCTGAGTCAAGGGGAGTTCAGAGACCTTCCAGCCATGAGGCCTCCTCTGAGATGAGGAGCCTCCTAGGAGGATAGCATTTTAGGAAAGGTAAAGGAAAAAAAATAATCAGCCTAAACTCTGAGCGAGCTCAGGTAAGATGCCTCACCTGTCCCACACCAAGATGCCAAGATGCCTAAATGCTTCCATGAGCCAAACCACTAGTTGAACCCGTCTCCAAGAGAGAGACCCAGAGCTCAAATCCTCCACTGCCAACAAGAGAGAGGAAAGAGGGAGTGACACAAATATATAGACTTTTTTTCATATCACTCCCTCTGTCTCACATGTACCAATGGTACCTTAAATTTGACTTAGGCCAGCCCAGGGGTTCTGTCAATTGTTTCTTATTTGTCACTTCCTAGCACATGTCTGTCATAGGCCATACATCCTCAACATGTAATCCTTAAGTAGGGGTGTAGATATTCGTATTTGTTAGGATTTTAAAGATTTAATCAGGGTGGAGAAAATCTAAAATCCATACAGTCTTTGTGTACAATGTTCTCCTGGTTATGCTCCTTTCAGTCTGCATCAATTACTGGAGGTCATTCCAGTTCAGATGGAATTCCTCCAGTTTATTATTTCTTTGAGAACAATACTATTCCATCACCAATATATACTACAACTTGTTCAGTCATTCCCCAATTGAAGGGCATCCCCTCATTTTCCAATTTTTGGCCACCACAAAGAGAGCAGCTTTGAATATTCTTGTACAAGACTTTTTCCTTATTACCTCTTTGGGATACAAACCCAGCAGTGCTATGGCTTGGTCAAATGGCAGACAACCTTTAAGTGCCCTTTGGCCATAGTTACAAATTGCCCCCATGAATGGTTGGATCAATTCACAGCTCCACCAGCAATGCATTAATGTCCCAACTTTGCCACATCCCATCCAGCATTCATTACTTTCTGTTGCTGTCATGTTAGTCAATCTGCTAGGTGTGAAGTTTATCTCAGAGTTGTTTTGATTTGGAGCTCTCTGATTATAAGAGATTTAGAGAACTTTTTCATGTGCTTTTTAATAGTTTTGATATCTTTAATTGAAAATTGCCTATTCATATCTCTTGCCCATTTATCAATTGGAGAATGGCTTGATTTTTTATACAATCGATTTAGCTCTTTATAAATTTGAGTAATTAGATCTTTGTCAGAGGTTTTTATTATGAAGATTGTTTCCCAATTTGCTACTTCCCTTCTAATTTTGGTTGCATTTGTTTTGTTTGATCAAAAACTTTTGTAAATTATATATATTAATATGCGGGGAAATCATAATGTTAACTCTTAAAAATTGTATGCATCATTAGAGTAGTTAAAAGAATCATGCATAGGGAATTATTGGAGCATTAAGACAATATGGAGAAAGAGGGGGTGAAAGAAAGAAAAAGGGAGGGGGGTATCATTGATGGTACTAATATATACTTCAAGAAATAGAGAAAAAAACTAAATAGAATAATCTTTCTCACACAAACATACACATGGGAAGGGGAGGGGAAGAAATTTCCTATAGGGAGGAGAGGAAGAAAGTACTAATTGGTATTACTCAAACGTTACACCTAGTGAAATCAACTCTGAGAACTCAGAACATCTAGATCCATTGGGATCTTGAACTTTATCTTATACAACAGGGTAAGAGAGAAGGGGAAATTAAGGAGATGTGGGGGGACGGAGTATAAAAAGGGAGGGAAGGAAAAGGGGGAGAGGAAGGGAACAAAAAGGGAGGGGTTGGAAAGGGAAACATCAAGGGAGGGGACTAGGGGGACTAATCTAAAGTAAATCACTGGTTTAAAAGTTTATAGCTAAAGAAGAAAGGTCAGAATTAGGGGAGGATATCAAAATGCCAGGGAATCCACAAGTGACAATCATACCTTTGAAAGTGAATGGGATGAACTCACCCATAAAATGTAGATGAATAGCAGAATGGATTAGAATCCAAAACCCTACCACATGTTTTCTTCAAGAAACTCATATGAGGCGGGTTGATACTCACAAGGTCAGAATTAAAGGATGGAGTAAGATCTTCTGGGCCTCAACTGATAGAAAGAAGGCAGGAGTTGCAATCATGATATCTGACAAAGTCAAGGCAAAAATAGAAAAGTGACTATAGACAATTAAGAAATATCACTAATCTACATGTATGCACCAAATGGTATAGCACCAAAATTTCTAATGGAGAAACTAGGAGAATTGAAGGAGGAAATAGACAGTAAAACCATATTAGTGGGAGACTTGAACCAACCACTATCAAATTTAGATAAATCAAACCAAAAAATAAATAAGAAAGAGGTAAAAGAAGTGAATGAAATCTTAGAAAAATTAGAATTAATAGACATATGGAGAAAAATAAATAGGGACAAAAAGGAACATACCTTCTTCTCAGCACTACATGGCACATTCACAAAGATAGATCATACACTAGGTCACAGAAACATGGCACACAAATGCAGAAAAGCAGAAATAATAAATGCAACCTTTTCAGATCATAAGGCAATAAAAATAATGATCAGAAAGGGTACATGGAGAGCCAAATCAAAAATTAATTATAAATTAAATAATATGATATTCCAAAATTGGTTAATTAGAGAAGAAATCATAGAAACAATTAATGATTTCATTGAGGAAAATGACAATGGGGAGACATCCTTTCAAACCTTATGGGATGAAGCCAAAACAGTACTCAGAGGGAAATTCATATCCTTGAGTGCATATATTTACAAATTAGGGAGGGCAGAGATCAGTGAATTGGAAATGCAAATAAAAAAAAAACTTGAAAGCAAACAAATTAAAAATCATTGGAAGAAAACTAAACTAGAGATCCTAAAAATTAAGGGAGAAATTAATAAAATTTAAAGTGATAGAACTATTAAACTAATAAACAAGACTAGAAGCTGGTACTTTGAAAAAAACAGACAAATAAGACAAAGTACTGGTCAATCTAATTAAAAAAAGGAAAGAAGAAAGGCAAATTAAAAAGCATCAAAGATGAAAAGGGGGATCTCACCTCAAATGAAGAGGAAATTAAGGCAATCATTAAAAACTACTTTGCCCAACTATACAGCAATAAATATACCAACCTAGGTGATATGGTTGAATACTTACAAAAACATAAATTGCCTAGACTAACAGAAGAAGAAATAGAATTCTTAAATAATCCCATATCAGAAAAAGAAATCCAACAGGCCATCAAAGAACTCCCTAAGAAAAAATCCCTAGGGCCTGATGGATTCAAAAGTGAATTCTATCAAACATTCACAGAATAGTTAATCCCAATACTATATAAACTATTTGTCATAATAAGCAAAGAGGGAGTTTTACCAAATTCCTTTTATGACACAAACATGATACTGATTCCAAAGCCAGGCAGGTCAAAAAAGAAGAAAGAAAACTATAGACCAATCTCCCTAATGAATATAGATGTAAAAATCTTAAATAGGACACTAGCAAAAAGACTCCAGCAAGTGATCAGGAGGATCATTCACTATGATCAAGTAGGATTTATACCAGGAATGCAGGGCTGGTTCAATATTAGGAAAAGCATCCACATAATTGACCACATCAACAAACAAACAGAGAAAAATCACATGATTATCTCAATAGATGCGGAAAAAGCCTTTACAAAATCCAAAATACTTTCCTATTAAAAACACTAGAAAGCATAGGAATAGAAGGGCCGTTCCTAAAAATAATAAACAGTATATATCTAAAACCATCAACTAACATCATTTGCAATGCGGATAAAATAGATGCATTCCCAATAAGATCAGGAGGGAAACAAGGATGCCCATTATCACCTTTATTATTTAACATTGTACTAGAAACACTAGCAGTAGCAATTAGAGAAGAAAAAGAAATTGAGGGCATCAAAATAAGCAAGGAGGAGACCAAGCTATCACTCTTTGAGGATGACATGATGGTCTACTTAAAGAATCCTAGAGATTAAACCAAAAAGGTAGTCTAAAGAATCAACAGCTTTAACAAAGTTGCAGATTATAAAATAAACCCGCATAAGTGATCAGCATTTCTGTATATTTCCAACAGAGCTCAGCGGCAAGAATTAGAAAGAGAAATCTTCTTCAAAATAACCTTAGACAAAATAAAATATTTAGAAATCTATCTCCTAAGACAAACACAGGAAATGTATGAACACAACTAAAAAAACACTCTCCATGCAACTAAAACTAGACTTGAGCAATTGGAAAAATATTAACTGCTCATGGGTAGGATGAGCCAATATAATAAAAATGACCATCCTACCCAAGCTTTCCCAGCAGTTTTTATCAAATAGTGGATTTTGGTCCCCAAAGCTGGGATCTTTGGGTTTATCATAGACTGTCTTGCTTAGGTCATTTACCCCAAGTCTATTCCACTGATCCTCCTTTCTGTCTCTTAGCCAGAACCATATTGTTTTGATGACCACTGCTTTATAGTATAGTTTAAGTTCTGGTACTGCTAGGCCACCTTCCTTTGAATTTTTTTTTCATTGTTTCCCTGTATACCCTTGATCTCTTGCTTTTTGAAATGAACTTTGTTATGTTTTTTTTCTCTAATTCAATAAAAGTTTTTTGGTAGTTCGATGAATATGGCACCAAATAAGTAAATAAGTTTGGGTAGGATGGTAATTTTTATTATGTTAGCTCATCCAACCATGAGCAATCAATGTTTTTCCAATTGTTTAGATCTAGTTTTAATTGTGTAGAGAGTGTTTTGTAGTTGTGTTCATATAGTTCCGGTGTTTGTCTCGGTAGATAGATTCCCAAGTATTTTATATTGTCTAGGGTGATTTTAAATAGAATTTCTCTTTCTAATTCTTGCTGCTGAGATTTATTGGAGATATATAGAAATGTTGATGACTTATGTGGTTTTATTTTTGTATACTGCAACTTTGCTAAAGTTGTTGATTATTTCTACTAGCTTTTTTGTTGATTCTCTAGGATTCTTTAAGTAGACCATCATATCATCTACAAAGAGTGATAGCTTGGCCTCCTCATTGCCAATTTTAATATCTTCAATTTATTTTTCTTCTCTAATTGCTACTGCTAGTTTTTCTGGTACAATGTTAAATAGTAGAGGTGATAATGGGCATTCTTGTTTGAATCCTGGTCTTATCGGGAATGCATCTAGTTTATCCCCATTGAGATGGTGTGTGCTGATGGTTTTAAATAAATAATGTTTGTTATTTTTAGGAAAGGCCCTTCTATTCCTATACTTTCTAGTGTTTTCAATAGGAATGGGTGTTTTATTTTATCAAAGGCGTTTTCTGATTCTATTGAGATAATCATGTGATTTTTGTCAGTTTGCTTCTTAATATGGTCAATTATGTGAATGGTTTTCCTAATATTGAACCATCCTTGCATTCGTGATATGAATCTCACCTGATCATAATCATTAACCCTTGTGATGACTTGCTTGAGTCTTTTTGCTAGTATTCTATTTATGATTTTTGCATCTATGTTCATTAAGGACATTGGTCTATAGTTTTCTTTCTCTGTTTTTGACCTGCCTGGCTTTGGAATCAGTACCATATTTGTGTCATAAAAGGAATTTGGTAGAACTCCCTCTTTGCTTATTATGTCAAATAGTTTGTATAATATTGGGCTTAGTTGTTTTTTGAATGAATTCACTTGTAAATCAATCAGGCCCTGGTAATTTTTCTTGGGGAGTTCGTTGATGGCTTGTTCAATTTCTTTTTATGATATGGAATTATTTAAGAATTCTATTTCTTCTGTTAATCTAGGCAATTTATATTTTTATACATATTTATTGCCCATTATCTCCCTCGTAGATTGTGAAGTCCTTCCTCAAGATCAAAGATTTCTTTGGCTTTCTCCTTTGTATCCCTAGTGCTTAGCACTTAGCCTGGCATATAGTAGTAAGTTTTATGCAAATTACAACAATATATACAGCTAGGAAATTTATTGCTGAAAGCCAGACTAAAAACTTTCTTCCTAATGATAGATTCAATTCTCTTATATTAGTATCATTAGAATAATATATGACATAGATGAAATACTTCTAGATTTTCAAAGAGTGGTATTTAGCAAAGCTCTAGTAGTCACTTCTGGAAAAAATAAAACTAACCACAATATTTCCCATTCTTGAGTCAATCTATGTCCTTATCAGGATTATCTGAAATAATGTATGAACCTTTATTTGTTTTGTGTATACACACATATCTATAGATATAGGTATAGATATAGATATGGATATATATAAAATATCTTCCCTGTATCCTGTCCTCCTGAGGTCCTCCATAGCCTCTTTCTGACCATTTTTCTGGTCTCCTTAGCATTTCCAGTTTTGAGAGCTCCTTAAGCTGCCACTGCCACTGTCACTGTTGGTTGCCTCCACCTCCAAGACCTGTTGTTGGTACTGTGGAAAGTACATATGTTCCAAGCCAGTTCCTACCTTGGTGACACAGATCTCTCTCTTACAACTTTCTTGTCAACTTCTCTCAACATTTCTTGGGCTGGATGAATGTTTCATACTGAGCTTTTGTAGTCTCTTCTACTCCATGATTCTATTCATGTCTTTATTTTAAGTTTGTGCAGAAGGGAATGTTGGGTGAGCTCAGCTGAGTGTTTTCTCTACCTTACCATCTTCACTCTTCACCTAAAAGTCATGTTTTCCTCCTTGTACAAAACTTCACTGGGAAAATAGTCATTAGAACATTAATATATAATGGTAATAATATCATTAGGCTAAGGTAAATTTTCTATAAAATATTGTGAAAGCATTCTTAATACTTAATTTTCTAAAGAGAACAAAGGATTATGCTGTTGGGACCCAAGATGGTCTTCTAGGCAGCCAATGATTTAAAATTTGGGACCTATATAATGGATATTAGATCCTAATGACAAAAAAAAATATATTGTCTTCATCTGTCCATAGGGATTTTTATTATTTGAGAAGTTTTCCAAAGTAATTGCTAAAGACCCTGGGAATTTTCATTTACTCATGGAAAAAAAATGGTAAAATGAACTTTTTGAGTGTATTTATGTATATGGATGATTTTATTATATTTAGGAAAATATTGGAACCATTTGAACACCTAAATTTTGCTGGTTCAAAGCTCACAGTTGGGAAATACCAATTTTAGAGGGCCTCTGTTAATTATATAGATCACAAATAATTCAGCATTAGATAGAAGTGGTAGTCAAATAATCATATCTTTAGGATTAAGAACAAATATTTTTTCAGTGAATTTTTCAGATTTATAGCAGTGAGTGACTACTCTTGGAAACTGATGAAGAAGACACCCAACAAACTCATAATATGGTTGAGAAGAACCAAAATCAGAAAGTCAAAAAATAAGTAATACAGTTTGAACTACCTAGAAGTACATAGAGACTGTTGTGATGAGACATGCATATTTTAAGAATTTGGTTAATTGTCATCCATATATACCAGAGTTGACTTTTGCACATCTAGGGAAGATCATTTATGATATCTTGTGTCATCAGTTTAGATTACTTAGGAGTAATATTATATCAAGGAAACAATGACAGTCAAAAACCCATTGCATTTCTTAGACTCATTGACAATGAAATACTTTATTCTCTTCAAAAATGAAGTCTTTGCCTTTGATGTGGCCTGCCACTGACAAACCCCAAGATTGTACACTGGGCACAATTTCAAATATGGATAGCAAATAATCTTTTGATATATTTTGACATTTTCTCGGTTGTATCCTGATAAGTTTAAATAGGTAGTAGTACTACCTAAACTCGATTTTTATGCATATTGCTGTTTAGGGAACACAGTGGAGACAGATGAACTATGTCAAAGAGTGGATGAATATAAAACCTTGAAAATATCCATTGAAAGCATTTAACTGTGACAGTGAACTTGCCACTTACTTATTCAAGGAAGCACAGCTAAAACCCTGCAAGTTTCTCTAGAAAATATGAAATCTATCTATGTAATTGTAGAATTGAACCTGATCTCTATCCAAATTATCCTTGGGTAATTGGTGACAATAACAGATATAAGAGGAAGAGTTACAAGAAATTACATGAAAGTAGAAAAGAGGATATGACCTTTAGGGTGTTAAAATTTTTCCCTCTAATTAGCTCCCAATAAATTCATCCAATACTAGGCAAGAATTGGTGCTACTCTGAGCCTTTCACTACCCTGAAAGTACTCACCAATGATTTTGTAAAAGAGTCAAAAGAGAACTCTGGAAATGTTACAGGACAGATTCTCCTGGTTCCAGATAGTGGAAAATGTATCTAAGAAGTAGGATACCTTGTGTTTTGTGGGTTCCAAGTTCTATTGACTCATGTTGCTTTTCCGAAGAAAATAATAACCAGCAACCCATTTGAACTGGTGAATATAGATTTCTTACCTCTGGAAGCAGAAGCAATATACGTTCAATAGAATGACATGAGTCTTCCCTGGACTAGTTATAAAGAATTCTGACAAACCAGAAGTCTGGATTTCAGAACAAGAGTTGAAGTAATGGATTGGAAGTAGAGGCAATAGCAACATGGCATAGCATGAAGACAGACATGTAATAAGGATAACATTTGATTGACAGATCAACTTGAAACAACCTCCAACTAAGAAATAGCTTAGAGAGGAATAAGTGATGGTCTTATGCTTGAATTCATTGATAGGAATTCCAGTGAGAAGAAAATCATCTCTTAAAAATATTGGTGTCTGAGGAAATCTCTTAAGTTGGTTTAAATAGTTGAAAGGCTATAAAATTCAGAATTCTAAAATTATCTTTACAGAATTATCAGAAACCTGTAAGATATTTTATTGCAATAACTTATTATGTATAAAACATATATGTCAGCCTATCTCTTTCATGAGGTTAAAATGGGAATATTCCACATTACATTCATATTTACATTCATTTATATATATGTATATATATATAATCTGTATATTTACAATAAGGATTTATCTGCCTGTATCATATAAAAAATAATTACCCAGATATTTTGACATAGAATATATAAAGCAGAGAGAAGAAACTCCAGTTTTAATTTACACAGAAATGTCTTTACCAAGCTTTAAAGTTAACAAGTGAAATTTAAAACATTGCAAATGGATGGAAAAAGAAGGATCATCTCCTAAGTAATCCAGAATTTTTGAGAACTATTGATAATCAGGAAAATTGAAGGAAAGTCTCAAATATGATTTAACAAAATGGAAAGAAAGTGGCTTACATTGAAGATTACTTATCTTGCAAAAGTGAGCATAAATTGACAAAGGGAAACATATTTTTTTCTCTTCAGGTTACTTCCTTTTTTCCAATTACATGCAATAACAAATTTCTACATAAGTTTTCCAAAGTTATATATGACCCAAATTGTCTCCCTCCTGTCTTCTTTCTTCTCTCCTGGAGCAGGAAAGCAATTCTGTCTGGCTCATACATATATTATCCTGCAAAACATATTTCCATATTATTCATTTTTGTAAGTGAGTAATTTAATAAAACCCCAAACTCCAAAGCATATCAAAATAAAAAAAGTGAAAAATAGTATTCTTTCATCTACATTCTGACTCAAACAGTTCTTTCTCTGGAGGTGGTTAGCATTCTTTTTCATAAGTTCCTCAGAATTATTCTGGATCATTGTATTGCTGAAAGTAACTAATATGTTGTTAATGTGTACAATGTTTTCCTGATTCTACTTATTTCACCATTTCACCTTATATCAGTTCATGCAAATCTTTCAAGTTCTTTCTGAAATCATACTGCTCATCTTTATATACAATAATATTCCATCACTTTCATATGCCACAATTTGTTCAGTCTTTCCCCATATGAGGTACAATCCAAAAGGAAATAAAATAATTTTAACAGAAGGAAGGAAGAAAACAAAAGAATAAGATTCAATGGAGGGATCTTAATTCTAAAAATTGTGAGTATGAATGACATGGATTTACCATAAAAAATGAAATAAAATTAATTTTACTTCAAAATCCTAACAATCATTGTCTTTGAGAAATATTTAAATTAGGAAGTTTCATAAATATTAAATAAGGAGTTGGCATAGAATTTTTTATACTTAGATATAATTGTTGCTGTGGGAGATATACTCCAAGCATGATTCTACCTTAGTGTAGAAAATACTAGTTTCTATGATAAGTTCCGTGAAAATGATCAATATCCATGTACATAATCAAAAAAGAGAAAGAGAAAGAGACAGAGACAGAGAGAGACAGACAGAGACAGAGAGAGAGGATAAAGAAAGCAAATCATGTATCAATGAAGGATAAAAAGAATAATTGCAGTTTAAAGTAATGCATTTCTTTTTGATTTGGAGAAATTTAAAATGCAAGAAACGAAGGGCCTGAAAAGAATTTTAGAACAAAAGAAAATAAATATGGAATCATTTTATAATTATTAAATCTGAACATTGCAGACCATACCTACTTTCCCACATCGTCTAGAACTCTTACAAAAATATCATATTCTCAGACATTAAAAAGTCATAAATAAATACACAAAGGCAGAAACATAATGGTTTGCATTATGTATGATAACACAATAAAAGAGACATATAAATAAGTACATGGAATAAAATGGAAATTAAATGATGGGACATTAATAAGTGAACCCAACAACAAATCATAGTTACAATAAATACAAGAAAAGAAAATTATAGCAATAAAATATGTAAAAAGTTTTGTGATATAATATTGAGTCCAAAGTATATCCCTGTCAATGTGTTAAGAAAATAATTATCAAAGATTAATCATGTGAATAAAACCTAGAAAATTCAAAATACAAACATAGACAAGTGGAATAGACTAGTGAAACAAGATGTAGACTAACATCCACAGCAGTCTAATATCCCAGAAACCAAGGCACATAAACCACCAGGAACTTCTAGTGGGTTTTTAATGAGGTAAACTGACTAGGGAGATAACAGTTGTCAAGGCAGCTGTTGTGTACAGTATCATTATGGCATATACATCATGATGATGAATATGTTCTGTCCATTTGTCAGCTTGCCCATCCCTTGCTTTCTCCTTTAACTTCCCCATCACAATTCTATTACACTGTAAAATTTGCTGTGATCTTTTTTTTTTGGCTTATTCTTATTCTGTCCTGGCTCAATCATCTCTTTAGACAATAAATAATAATATAAATAATGATACTATCTGGTATCTCAAATATTATTGGCCTAGAGGAGGAGGATACACCATGTATTTCTCAGAGGTGAGGAAAATAATTAATTTATCTGTATGTTAAGATACATCTTCCATCCAAAACTTCACTCATTTGACTATAAACTGTCTTAAATACATATATGTAAAATTTCTGAATGCTTTTAAAAATATTATAGGTTTATTCTCTTTTATATGAATCTTTATTCATATTTGAGAAATGGTTCTGCTTTCTTTTCTTAAACTAGGTTCTAAATCAAAGAAAGCTTTTTGTGGACCTCTGAGATCTCTGAGGGATATAACTTTAGTGAGATGTATTTTATTAATTTTCCCTTAGCATCCCAGATAATTTCTCCCTATTGTGAACACTTGATAAATTTCAGACTCCTGTTGTAATGTGAGTGGCTACCGTTTTGGGAGAACTGGAAGATTTTATTCAGAAGGAAAAAAAATTCCCAAATCATGTTGAAGCTATACTAACTATTTTTTTCCAAAAGAAATTTAATCTTAATTTCTGCCATTTTTTGTAGTAAATTATTTTTCTACTTTCCACTTGGAGGGGATATAACATCTGGGATACTTGAAAAGGAGTCTTGGGGAAAATAGATTTCAATCAGGATTTTAAACTTTATGCCATAATAAATTCCAAATGAATAAATGATCTAAAACCTTAAAAGTCACAACATAAAAAATGCATAGAATAGGGAAAAAGGCAAAAGGGAAAAGATATATCATTCATAAAGAGCAAAGGAAGAAAATTCATAACCAATCATGGAATAAAAGAGATAATTAAAACAGATAATCTCCATTATATCCAATTTGAAGACTTTTGTACAAATAAAATCACTACAGCTAAAATGTTCAAAACTGATAGGAATGATGGCGTTGACTCTTTGCATTAAATATCATTGATAAAGCACTGACATTCAGAATCTATAGCCATTTTTTCTGAATAAATTATGTAAGGCCATTCTCAAATTAAAAAGTTAAAAATGAAGTTATTTTAAAATAAATTTTCAATGATCATGTGGAAAAGGTTCATAAATCACTAATATTTGGACTTGTATATAAATAATCTGGAAGTCATCTTTATACCTATCAACCTAGAAAAGGCAGGAGATCTCACTAGAGGGCAAGTAGCTTTCATGATATTCCTTCACTTGTATAGCTTTGAATTATCTCACTCATTTTGGAAAAGTTTGTAAATTTTCAAGAAAATTTATTAGCTTCTCTATAGCCATCAATTTATATATTTAACTATTTGGACTATATTCTACAGAAGTTTTTGGTAGCATGAAAATATTTGTATGTATGAAAATATTATTAATAGTGCAATAACTTTTAAAAACTAGAAACAAAATATGTGCCAAGAATTTGGGGCTAAACAATTTTTATAGCATAAAAATTTAATGTAATAATTTTGTGCAATAAGAAATAACTAATATGAAGATTTCAGAAAGATCTGGGAAGTCTTTTCTGAAATGATATAGAATTAAGAAAGAAAAAGTGTAACAATGAAGAAAACTATGCAAAAATTATTATGACAAAGAAAAGAAGTCAATTCCAAATGTGATTGTTAGTAAAATATTTTATTATCAAAACTGATTATCCCTCCTTTCTTTTAACAATTATCTTTTTCAAAAATATATTTTGTAAGGCAATTTTTTTTTGCCTTTTTGTGCTGAGAAATGTGTCAAAACAAAATATATGAAGGTAATAAACAAATATAAATTTAGAAAGCATTAATGACATTCAAACTGGCATTTCTTTTAAAGGAACAAAAAGTTAATATGAGTCAGTAGTTCAAAACTGAAGTCTCAAAACCAATATATTATCGAGGTTTGGTTTTGGTTTTGTTTTTTAAGCATAAGAGGAAAGCACAGCTAAGATGGCAGCGCAACAAGAAGAAATTCAGACAAGTTCCTCCAATATAACTCTAGAAAGATTTAGCAAATGCAACAGAACAAGTTTTAATTGGAACATCTAAGGAAAAACAAACCAAAAAAAATCATGGTGAGTCATTTTTTCTAGTCCAGGTAGCTATAGGAAAACAGTGAGAGGTCTGGACACACACTGATTACAGCCTCCCCAACCTCATTTGGATTATTCCAGTGCACAGGAACTAAAAGGAGACTGTTAACACCAGGGCAAGAAGAGATCCTGGACCCACAGAGGAAGACCTTGCTCTTGTCTAACCTATGGGACCAGACACTGAATGGTCACTCTGTCATATATGATACAGTTTCATGTCAAAGATCCAGGATTGTCTGAGGGGGTTACCTGAAGTGGAGTGTGATATTTCACAATGAGGATAAGGTGTAGGCTATAAACATATTTAAGAAACAAATAATTGCATGTGGTTCTGAAGCCATCAGCTGAGCAAGATCTCACTTCCAGCATCCATCCCAGTCTAAAATCTTTGGCTAAATCTATTAGAACTTTTAACCAGAGGAAAGTCAACAGAAATGCTGCTCACACTCAAATCTAAGAGGGGAAATTGTAGAGTTGAGATGAGAAGGGCAGTGATCACTGTTTGGGCTCAGTCCACTTTGAGATCACTGAAAGTTTATAGATTCCCAGTCTGAATTACCCCTAAGATTCTGCAATAGTAGTCCCAAGAAAAAAATAAAAGGACACAAAAAACCTGAAAGTCAATATATACATTTCCCCCAGAAGGAACCAAACACAAGCCCTAACCTAATGTTTCAAGTTAGGATGTATGTTAAAAGAATCAACAACAACAACAAACATAATAAAAATGACACCAAAGATTCAAACTAATAAAAGAATGACACAAAAACATCTATAAACAAAGCCTCAAAGAAAAATTCAGCATAAGCATAGATTCAACTAAAATCCCTAGAAAACATTAAGCAAAAGTTTAATAATAGCTAAATATATATATATAAATAAACTAGAGAGAGTCCTAGAGGAAAAGTGGGAAAAGAAATGAGAGCCATGGAAAAAAAAAGTTTGAAAGAGAATTGAAAGCTTGTAACTAGAGGTATAAAATTTTACTCAAGACATGTATTGGAAAGAATGGGAAGGACTGTCTCAAAATGATAATTGATCACGTAGAAACTGACATCATGAGACAAAAATATTTTTAAAAAAGTCCAAGGGGCAGCTAGGTGTCTTAGTGGATAGACTACTAGGCCTAGAGATGGGAGGTCTTGGGTTCAAATTCATCTTCAGACACCTTCCAGCTGTGCAATCTTGAGTTAATCACTTAACCCCCATTGTCTAGTCCTTACCACTTTTCTGCTATAGGATCAATACATAATAATGATTCCAATATGGAAGCTAAAGGTTTTAAAAAGAAAGTCCAAAGACTGAATAAAAAAAAGAAAACCACAGAGCAAAAATAATGCAAAAATAACCTACCTGTGATCAGATTAAGGAGGAAAGATGATTTGAGAATTATTGTTAGACTAGGAACCTGTGACAAAAAAAAAAGAAAAGAAAAAAACTCTGGCATCATATTTAAAGAAATCATTAAAAAAAAAAAGTGAAGGGTTATGTGACCAGCAAACTGGAGTGCTAGACATTTCCTCTATCCTTATGACTTCCCAAGTCTCTCTAAAATAGAAATTATTTATGGGGGTTAAAGGAATGTTTAGGTATATCTAAGGTCTAGGACAGGAAGAACACAAATCAGGCAAAAAGTCAATATTCCTGGAACCCTAAGGAGCACTCAACTCTCCTTTTCCCACCTCCTATCACACTTAGGCAGTAAGGCTGCACCAGCTGACCCATGGGCATGGAAATACATTCAACCTCAGATTCCAGATCCCACTTTCCTTCTTCCAGTGCAAAGAATCCAAAATCTTTTAAAAAAAATTCTTTCAAATACTAAAAAATGGCTCTCATTCCATTCTAATTTTGCCTTGAGTTTAAATGTTTCCCTTTCCTTAAAGTAATCCAGATATAACCTGGTCTTAAGATGCTTCATTATATTGGTGTTTGAACTCCTTTCAAGACTCTGGGTTTTAAAATCTGATTTTCAGAACTTAATTTGATACATAAGATGTAGCCTCAGTGGGGCTGAATTTAAACAGAGAATCAGCTTCTGTATGCTTGATATTTTATGGGGTTTTTTTGTGATATAAATAAATCCTTGCTTAGAAGCCCCTAGTGCCATGTTGATGAAGACATGGCTCCTGTGCTCCCAGATTCTGGAAGGGGCTGCTCCATTCCTCCTCTCCACAAAGCCAGAGGACGTTCTTACATGCCCTGTCTCTCTGCCCAACTGCCCAATGTGAGCATTTCCTCCCTCCATTTTCTGGGGTAATAAGGGTACTCACAGGCAGCTTGAAGGTGTGGCTTGGCACACTCTCACTAAAAGATTCGCCAATGCTGCTTGTGACTTGTCATCAGGATCGCAAATGAGTCCAATAAGCAGGTAGTTTGGCTGAGCAGTTCTATCAGAAAGATAACCTGAAAGTAATCAATGAACATGACAGGGGATTGTGAATCTGGCTTCTAGAACACTTAGAAAAGGGGAATTTTGAAATAAACATAAGAAAATATGATGGTGTTTTTAAAAAATATCATTAGAAAAATTACTATTGCACATGCACAAAATGCAAGTCATCTCCTTACTAGAGGTGAAAGTAGACAGGCTCAAAGAATGCCTTTTAATCTCAAGTTTATGAGAAGTGATGGATTCCTCTATTGAATAATGAAATATTATTAGAGAGGAAACAAAAAGACAACAACAATTTTTTCAATGGTTTTAGAAGTCAAACCAGTGTCAGAATGTTTAAGAAAGAAATAAAAATAATAAAAGTAAAAAGAAAGAAAATGGAAGACTTGGATTCTCTGAGGAGGTAGAACTTAATTTTACTTTAAGGATGCACACACAAGTTATATATATATATATATATATACATATATATATATGTACTTACATATATATAAACATATAATTCTTGTATGTGTATGGAGGATTCATAGGTTTATAGATATATTTTTTATTATTAAATTATTTTTCAGTCTTGACAAACAATCCAAGATCCCAATTAGGATTTTCTTAGCAAAGATATTGGAGTAATTGGCATTTCTTTCTCCAGTTCATTTTACAGATGAGAAAACTGAAGTAAACAGAGTTAACTGACTTGTCCAGAGTCACATGGCTAGTTTTAAGATGGTTTTGAATTTAGGACTTCCTGACTCCAGGAACCAATACCTTATCTACTGTGCCCTGTATGTATATGTATATATAGTTATATGTATGAGTGTAGGTATGTGTGTGGAGAGGGAGAAAAAAAAGGGAGGGAGGGAGAGAGAGAGAGAGAGAGAGAGAGAGAGAGAGAGAGAGAGAGAGAGAGAGAGAGAGAGAATTAATCAAAGTAAAATAAATTTCTTTCTTCCATCCATGAGAAGGATCTTTTACCTACGATGTGGCAGTATTTAAAAAAAATGTTTGTTTTTGTTTCTCTATTCCATATTCCTTTAATCATACACATTCTGATACTAGTTAAGCTTTTGATGCTATTGAAGATTCTGTTTCATCTACTTTCTCTCTGATAAACTTCTATACACATACATATAGATGGATCAATATATGTGTGTATATATATATATACATATATATATATATATATAAAATTGCATGCACACACATACACAAATGTACCAGTTGACACTAGGAAAGAGGATATTCAGAATGATAAAAGATAGATGATTAATGGTTAGATTCAGAACTAATAGGATTTATGTCTGTCATGTAATGACTGGGTGACAATGATCTGGGTTCCTTTCTAAGAATATAAGTTATAGAGAAGGTCTAACCATAGATTCCTAGAAAGCTCTTCCTTAATTGACAGTTCTCTTTGTCATTGAAATCACAAATATAATCCCTATCCCACATTAATTTACATTCTTTTTTTTATTTTGCCATTCCCTATTCAATAGGTATAATTATGCTTTCTATTTTTTGCTAATGCAAATAAATACAAAATGTTGCTAAGAATATTTTTACATAGATTAGATTAACTTTTTAAAAAATCATCATTAACTCTTTTATCTAGTGGTTCCATATTAGTGAGGCCACTGCATTACACATTTCTGTAGTATTACTGTATGATTCTATATAACTTTCTAAAAAGGTTGAGCTAATTCACATTTCTATGAGCTATATTTTGAGACAATCCTAACACAAAGAACACTAAGAATAAATTTTGTTATCTTTTATTCTCTTTGCTAATAAATAGCTTGGAGTTGTTTTAATTTGCATTTTTCTGATTGGCAAATAATTTTAACCTTTTCATACTGTTAAGTGATAAGTTGTCTTTCTTTTAATGAGTAATGTAAACTTATATTCTTTAACCAATTATCTATTATAAAATATTTTTATCACATATATTTGAGAAAATGACTATTTTTATGTTGGGCCTTATCAGAAATATTTACTATAGATATCTTATGTACTTATTTCTTCTTTTTATTTCAAATATACTGCTTTTTCTCAAAAAATAATTTAAATATTCTACAGCATCCAATGATTTTTTTCTTCATGTATTTCTTTTTGCAGAACTTTATTTTTAATTAAGTAATTAAATTTTTATATTCATTTTCTTTTAATTTTGACTGCCAAATTCTCACCCTCCTTCATCCCCAACCCACCCATTGAGAAGGCAAGCAACATGATATTAATTATACATGTAAAGATAATCAAAACATATTTCCCTCTTAGTTATGCTGTGAAAAAGAAAATAATAAAAAGCAAAAAATAAAACATAAAGTGAAAAAGATAGGCTTCATTTTGCACTCAGTCCATCTGGATGTGGCTGGCATTTTCATCATGGATCATTTGGAATCAGTTTAAATTATTTTCTTGTTCAAAGCAGACCTCTTTCATAGTTGATAATTATTAGACAACTGCTGTGTCTGTGTACAATGTTCCCTTGCTTCTACTTGTTAACTCCATATCAGTTCATATAAGTCTCAGATTTTCTGAAACTACCATGCTCCTCATTTCTAACATCACAATTATATTCTATTATAATCCTGTACCACAACTTGTTCAACAACTAACCAATTGATGGAAATTCCCTCAATTTCCAATCCTTTAACACCACGATTAGAGCTTTTATAAATATTTTTCTTTATAATGGCTATTTTTCCTTTTCTTTTATGTCATTGAGAGACAGAGCTAGTAGTATTATTAATGTGTCAAAGAGTATGTGCTTTTTTGATAGCCCTTTGGGCATAGTTACAAATTATTCTCCATAATGGTTAAATGAGCTCACAATTTCACCAACAGTGTATTAGTGCCTCTAATTTTCTCTATCTCCTCCAGTATTTGTTCTTCTCTTTTTCTGTCATGTTAGTCATGTTAGTCAATCTGAAGGTGGTACCTCAGAGATGTTTTAATTTGCATTTCTCTAACCAATAGTTATTTAAAGTATTTTTTATGTGATGACCAATAAATTTGATTTCTTCTTCTGAAAATGGTCTGTTCTTATCTTTTGACTACAAATAAGAGAATGGCTCTTATTTTTATAAATTCAACTCAGTTCTCTGCACATTTTATAAATGAGTCCTTTATCAGAGAACCCTGAGGTAAATTTTTTTCCCAGTTCCAAACTTTGTTGTTTGTTTTTTTTTGGGGGGGGCAAACGCTTTTTAATTTCATGTAATTAAAATCATCTGTTTTACTTTCCATCATCCTCTCTGTCTCTTGTTTGGACATAAACTCTTCCCTTATCCATAGATCTTACAGGAACATTTTTCCATGTTTACCTAATTTACTCACACCATCAGATTTTCTGTTTAAATAATTTATTCATTTTGACCTTAAGTTGGTATATAATGTGAGATGTTGGTGTATGTTTTCTGCAGTACTTTCCAGTTTTCACAGTATTTTTTAAACCAAATGTTGAGTTCTTGCAGCCAAAGCTTAGATCTTTGAATTTATTGAGCATTGAATTACTTTTGACATTTACTATGGTGTACCTAATCCATTGGTCTACCACTCAATTTCTTATTCTGGAACAAATTGTTTTGATGATTAGCATTTGTAATATGGTTTGAAATCTATTTAAGTCCAGGAAACTTTATTTTATAGTTTTTTTTTAATTGATTCCCTTACTTTTCTTGACCTTCTGTTCTTCCAGAGCCATGGTAGGGAACCTATGGTATCCATCACCCATTTATATTCCTTACTAGAAAGGCAGAGGGACTCAGGCAGAACTCCCATCCCCTTTTCCACCATGCCTGAGATCATTCTTCACTTCACCTGTCCCTTTGCCCAGCAGCCCAATGGGAGCATTTCTTCCCTTCCCTGCCTGCAGTAAGGCAGTGAAGGGGGTGTAGGTCTCAGTCTTTAGGGTGATAGGCATGACATGTATTATCTAAAAACTTGGCCTTCCCAGTTCTAGAGTAATTCTGTCATTATTTTTCTGACTCTACAAAATATTGGTTTAGTAGTTTGGTATGGGACTGAATAAATGAGTCAATTAGAATTATAATTTTAGTCATATTGGCTTAGTCTATACTTTAGCAATTAATATTTCTCTATTTTTTTCATCTTGTCTTGTCTAAAAATGCTTTGTAATTTTTTTCATATAATTCCTGGATTTTTCTTGGCAGGTAGACTCCCAAGTAATTCATAATTTCTGCAATTACTTGAAATTGAATTTTAAAAATCTCTTCCTTCTGGGTTTTGGTGGCAATATATAGAAATATTGATGGCTTATGTGGATTTATTTTTTATCCTACAACTTTAATAATGTTGTTAATTGTTTCATCCAATTTTTCAGTTGATTCTATAGAGCTTTTTAAATACACCATCATATCTGAAATGAATGACAGTTTTGTTTCTTCATTGCTTATTCTTATACCTTTATTTTTCTTGTTTTATTACTATAACTTGCATTTTTAACACAAAATAGAAAAAAAGAGGCTATCATTAACATGCTCATTTCATCCTTGATCTTAATAGGAAGGTTTCTAATTTATCTCCATTACAATTATTTCTTGTTCTTGGTTTTAGATATATAATTCTCAATTTTTGAAATGACTAAATATATTCCTTTGTTTTTCTAGTGTTTTAAAAATAGGAATCGGTATTGTATTTTGTCAAAAAAAATTTTTTCTGAATTTATTGAGATAATCACATAATATTTTTATAAGATTTCCTAATAGTGAACCTTCCCTGTAATCATATTATAAATCCCACCTAATCATTCTGTCTAAACTTTGTGCTGTATTGCTGCAATCTCCTTGCTAGTATTGATTTAAATTATTTGTAATAATATTTTTAAAAAGACTGGTCTAAAGTTTTCTTTCATTTTGCTCTTTCTGATTTAGGTATCAAAACCATATTTAAAAAAAAAGAAAATAAATTTAAAAATTTAAATTTAAAAACAACATTAATGTTAAAATGATTTTGGTTGTTCAAACTGTATATAATATTCAATCAAGAAGATTTAATAGGCTTTACTTGTAACTCCATTTGTTACTTCTTATGGAGCTCATTTTTAGTTTGTTCAATTTATTTTTCTAAGATGGGGTTATTTATGTATTTGATTTCCTCTTCTATTAACCCAAACAATTTATATTTTTTGCAAATATTCCTCCATTTCATTTAGATTGTCAGTTTTACTAGCATATAATTGGGCAAAACTGCTCCTGATAATTTGCTTTAATTTCATCTTTATTGGTGGTGAATTCACCCCTTTCATATTATATTGGTAATTTGATTTTCTTCTCTTTTAAAAATTAAATTAAGCAATGCTTCATCAGTTTTACTGGATTTTTATAACACCACCTCCCACTTTTACTTATTAGTTCATTTTTAATTTAAATTTTATTAAATTCTTTGATTCTCAGGATTTCCATATTAATATTTAATAAGAGATTTTTAATTTATTATTTTCTATGTTTTTATAATAGACCCAATTCATCAGTCTGCTCTTCCTCTCTTTTGTTGATATATTCATTTAGAGGTAATAATTTTTCCATAATTACTGCTTCAGCTGCATGCCCCTATTTTGATATTTTCTCTAGTTATTATCTTTAATGAAAGTACTTATTGTTTCTATGATTTATTTTTAACCCACCTTTATTATTATTTAGTTTACAATTAATGTTTAATCTATGCTCTTATGGACCTTTGGTGAATAAAACTTTATTGCATTATGTTCAGAAAAGAATGATTTTGATATTTCTACTTTTTTGCATTTGGTTGTGAAGTTTTGTTCCCTAATATATGGTCAATGATAAATGTGTTATGTATAGTTGGGGGGGGAATATGTTCACACACACACATATATATAACACACATATATATAACACACATATATATATAAATTGAATGAGACCAGATATTCTAGTCTCATTCAATTTTCTCAAGATGTGTAAAAAGGGATTGAGTGATAAATGATAACTAAAGACCAGATCTTCTAATCTCCTCCCTTCCTCCCTTTACTCCTGGTTACCTCCCTCCTCCCTTCTTGTCCCTCCTTGTCCCTCCGCCCTTCCCCCATCCTATTTCCCATTGATTCTTCAGTTGGTCTCTCTCAATCAACTCAGAGTGGTGTATCAAATATATCACTCTTTTCTCTTTTCTAAGATAAGTAAGGGATTTATTGGGGAGAAAGGTAAAGATAAGAAAATGGAGGGAAAGAAGGTTTGGGGTTTTCCTAATTCTAGGATAGTTCCTCTGTTGGAGGATGGTGGAATATAGTTCAGATTGAGAAAATGGGTTAACAGGTCTAGAAATTCAATCACCATAACACAGCAGAAAAATCAGAGAGCTGGACATTGTCCTTTCTTTCTGTCCCCAATCCAAGAGACACCTTCTCCTTTCTGTCTCCAAGGAAAAGAGACCCCTTCTTCGTTTCTGTCTCAAAGGCAAAGAGAGAAGATTTAAGTTTGTTCTGATCCTTCTCAAGAATCTTTTCTGGTCCCCATTCTAATTAGAATGTTCTCCTTGAGTTACAGCTCTGGAGTCTTTGCTTTTCCAATCTTTTCTACATACTTCTTTTCTCTCCTCCACATAAATCTCTCATGCCTTGCTTATATGAAAGTCTCTTCATTTCCTTAACTTCATTCTTATTTTTATCCTCATCAGATTTATCGGTCTTTGATAGCGGAAAGCTGACTTTACCCACTAGTGTTGTTAAACTATTTGTTTCTTCTATGACTTCATTTAACATTTCCTTTAAGAATTTGGATGCTGTATTATTTGGTGAAAATTATGTTTAGTATTGATAATACTTCATTGCCCATGGTTACTTTTAGAAATATGTAATTTCAAGGGGGCAGAGACAAGATGGTGGAGAAAAAGTAGGGAAAGCTTGAATTACTCTGAGAATCCTCTCCAAACAAGCTTAAAACAACTCTTTAAAAAATGGAGTTCAAGAACTAACAAGGGGATGGAGTATAGCAACATTTCTGTGGAAAACAACTTGAAAGTTAAACAAAGATCATCTGATGTACTGAGCTGAGAGGGGAGCACAGTTCACAGCAAGGTACCACTAAGGAATACTGGCACAAGCCAACAGCAGACCTCCCCCTCATCTATTTCCCCAGGTTCTGAAGCTGGGCCAAAGCTAATGTCAAGACCCTGACACTCTGCCTAAGCCAACAAAATTGCAACACTAATGCATACCAATTTAAGTTTCAAGACCCAGACCAAGCTGCAGTGAGACTACCCTATTAGTCTGTGGTGTGGCTGATGTGCAGGCCCAGAAGGAGGCTCTGAGACCTTGCCCACGTCCAAACTGAGACCCCAAGCCCTAGCAAGTCTGCAAGGTGCCTAGCTGTTGCGAGCCCAAGGAGAGGCACAGAACCTTCATCCAAGCCTATTGTAAGATCCTGAATTCCAGAGCAAGTCAGTCTGTGAAGTATGGCTACTCTGTGTAAGCCCGGAACAAGGCACTGAGCCCCTACACAAGTGCAAAGTCAGATTACAAGATACAAGAGAAGGTCTTCTACTGTGTGCCTGACCTTTCCCAGCCTAGAGTGAGGCACAAAGACCTTGCCCAAGCTTGAGGCTACACCCTGAGCACTTGCACAGGGTAGTTCACAGTACTCTGAACTAAGTCATTAGCATTCCCAAGGAATATTGAATCAGTAGTGGGAAATGGCTTTCAGAATTCCCAGCCCCCTGACCAGCATATCACCTTGGAAGAACTGAAACTCCCAGAAGCCGAGAAATAGAATTAATGGAATTACGACCAAATTCATTTGTGTATATAATCCTACCTTACCATATAGAGAAGTAGAAGGAGGATAAGTCAGTGGGGGGGGGGTAATAAATAGAGGGAATTTGGAGGGGTATTAAAAGCAAAACACTTATGAGGAGGGACAGATTGAAAGGGGAGAGAAAAAAAAGATCAAAAGGCAAAAATAAGATGGAGGGGAATATAGAATTGATAATCATGACCATGAATATAAATGGGATCAACTCACTGATGAAATGAATAGTAGATTATATTAAAAATATGAATGCTATGATATGTTGTTTACAAAAATATTTGAGGCAGGGAAACACATGAATACAGTAAATGTAAAAGACTGGAGCAGAATTTGTTGCGCATCATCTCAAGTAAAACAAGAAGGAATAGTAGTATAATCTCAGATAAAGCTAAAGCAAAATAGATTTAATTAAAAGAGATAAGGAAGAAAATTACATCTTGCTAAAATGTACAATAGACAATGAAGTAATAGCAATACTAAATATATTTTTATCAAATGGTATAGTTTCCAGTTTTTGAAGAAATTCTATGAGTTTCAGGAGGAAATAGATAGTAAAACTATATTGGGTGACCTAAAACTCCCCCTTTCAGATATAGCTCTTTTGATCTAAAACATAAATGAGAAAGAAGTGAATGAAGTGAATGAAATTTTAGAGTCAGAACTAATAAATCCCTGGAGAAAACTGAATGGGAATGGCAAGAAATATACCATCTTTTCAGTAGTGCATAACAATTACAAAAATATTATATATGTGAATATATATATATGTTAGGATATAAAACTTTATAGCCAAATGAAAAAATAATAAATGTATCATTTTCAGATTATAATACAAAACAAAGTATAATTAATGAGGATACATGAAAAGACAAATACAAAATAATTGGAAACTAAATAATCTAATGCTAAAAATGGCATGGGTCAAAGAACAAATTATAGAAATAAATCAGTCATTTCATTAAGAAGAATGACAATGAGGAGATAACATATCAAAATTTATTGAATACAAAGTATTACTTAGGGGAAATTATATATTTCTAAACACTTCCATCAATAAAATAGAAATAGAACTGATCAAGAAATGATCATGCAATGAAAACTAACTAGAAAAAAGGAAGAAAATCAAAATACCATTATCAAAAATGAAAAGATTGAATTCATCACCAGCATAAAGAAAATTAAAGGAGTACCCAGACCTATTGAAAACAATAGAAAGCATAGGAATAGATGTGCCTTTCCTAAAAATAATAATTAAAAAAACATATATTTTAAATCATCAGCAAGCATCTTCTGCAATGGGGATAAATTAGAAGTCTTCCCAATAAAATCAGAAGGGAAGCAAGGATGCCCATTATCACTACTATAATTTAATATTATACTACAAATGCTAGCTTTAGTTGAAAGAGAAGTTGAAAGAAATTGAAGGAATTGAATTAGGCAATAAGGAAACTCTTTGTGGATGATATGATGGTATCCTTAAAGAATCCTAGAAATTCAACTAAAAATTGAAATAATTAATAACTTTATTAAAGTTGTTGGAAACAAAATAAACCATATAAATCACCAACATTGTTACATATTTCCAACAAAGATCAGCAGCAAGAGTTAAAAAAGAAACTCCATTTAAAATCACTCTAGAGAATATAAAATATTTGAGAATCTATTTGCCAAGATAAATGCAGGAATTATATGAACACAATTACAAAACACTTTTCACTTAAATAAATATAGAACTAAACAATTGGGAAAAAATCATTAATTACTCATGGATAGGATGAGCTAATGTAATAAATATGTAATCCTTCCTAAATTAATTTACTTATTTAATGTCATACCAATTAAATAACCAAAAAAAAAGCCTATTTTATAGAACTCAAAAAAAAAAGAATAGCAAATTTCATCTGGAAGAACAAAAGTTCAAGAATATCTGGGGAACTAATAAAAATAATGTGAAGGATGGTGGCCTAGTGGTACCAAATTTTATATTGTACTATAAAGAAGTAATGGCAAAACAATCTGACACTGGCTAAGATATAGAAGAGTGGATCAATGGAATAGATTAGGGATAAATGGGAGCTTTTGAGATAAAAACTCATATTAGACAAAAACTGCTGGGAAAATTGGAAAACAGTTTGGCAAAAATTAGGTTTACATTAATATCTCACACCCTCTATTAGGTTAAAGTCAAAATAGGTATATGATTTAAGCATAAATAGTGATATAAGTAAATCAGATATTTGAAGAAGGGAATGATTTATGAACAAAAGGTAGTGATCACTATAAGATGTAAAATGAATAATGTTGTTTATATTAAATTTTAAAAGTTTTGTACAAACGAAACCACTGCAACCAAGATTAAAAAGGAAACAAAATGGGGGGAAATTTTTATAACATATTTTTCTGACATAGGTCTTATTTCTCAAATATATAAAGAACTAAGTCAAATATATAAGAATCCAAGTCATTTCCCAATTAATAATTGGGAAATCAAAGCTATCAATAATCTTATGAAAAAATGTTCTAAGTCCCTCTTGATTAGAGAAATGCAAATTAAAACAACTCTGAGGTGCCACCTTAGATCTATTATGATAGTTTATATGGCAGTAAAGGAAAGAGGTAAATGTTGGAGGGGATGTGGCAACATTGGGACACTAATGCTTTACTAATACTTTGTCCCACCATTCTGGATGACAAATTGGAACTACATACAAAGGCCTATAAAACTGCATACCCTTTGATCCAATAATCCTACTCCTGGTCCTGAATCCCAAAGAGATCATTAAAAAGAGGAAAGGACCTACTTATACAAAAATATTTAAAGAAACTGTTTTTGTGGTGACAAGAAGCTGGAAACTGAGGAGATGTCCATTAATTAAGAAATGGCTAACCAAATTGTTGGTAATAGAACACTATTGCTGGAAAGATCTAAATGAGATAATGTAGAGAGAAATAAGCAGAACTGGGAGAACATCTGTACACAGAAATAGCAATATTGTTTGACCATCAACTCTGAAAGAGTTGTCAGTAATACAATGATTCAGAAAAGTTCTGAAGGACTTATAAGAAAGAATTCTAGTCATTTCAGAGGAAGAATTTTTGATTCAGATGCATGTCAAAGGATACTTTCACATTAGATTATTTTTTTATTTTATTTAAGGTTTTGGTTTTACTTTTGTATTCTTTTACAATGATGACCAATATTGAAGCAGGTGTTGCATGTATACAATTATAAACAAATCAAATTACTTACCATCTGCAAAAGTGGGGAGGCAAGGGAGGAAGGGATACAATATAAACAATTTTGGAAAATCTGTGTTGAAAATTGTTATTACACATGTTTGGGAAAACAAAATATCTATGAATTTAATAAAAATTTAGAAATATGGTAGTCTTCTTCCTTATCTTTATTAATTTGACTGATTTTTTGTTTTTGCTTTGTATATGATTATAATTTGCTTCCTCAGCCTTTTTTTTTTACTTCAACTGAAACATAATAGATTCTGTTTTAACCCCTTATTTTAAATCTGTCTTTGTCTCTATTTCAAAGTTGCTGGATTCGCATATCTAATCCATTCTACTATCTGCTTCTATTTTATGGTTAAATTCATCCCATTAATATTTGAAGTTATGATAACTAAATAAGCAGAACCAGGATAATATTGTATACCATAACAGCAATACTGTGAAATGACTAATTGTGATGAATTACATACAATTATCCAACTTATGATGAAGAATGCTATTCACCTCCAGAGAAAGAACTGTTGGAGACAGAATGTAGATCAAAGCATACAATTTTCATTTGTTTATTTGAGTTTTTGTTTGGGAGTTTTGGTTTTATATGATTTTGCTCTCAAAAAAATGAACAATATGGAAATATTTTTGCATGATAATACATTTATAATACTGATGGAATTGCTTACCAGATTTATGAGGGATCTGTGAAGGGAAATATGGGGGGAGAAAATTTGGATGATATAACTTTGGAATATAATAACTTAGAAAACATATGGAAATTCGTTATTACATATAATTGGTAAAATAAAATATCTTTATATTTTTTAAAAAAATATTCAGCCTAACAAAGAATGCTGCTGTGTTCTCTATGATATCATCTCTGAAGACTAAGAAAAAAGTCCTGGCCCTTCTTGGGCCACAGAATATGCCCCCTGTCAGGAAACAAAATGATCTATGTGGATTCCAAGGACAATTTCAAGGACAATATGAAACTAAAAGGAACTAAACATAAATTACAAGCTAATTTTTATGAGTTAGTGAAGGATCACTATACTTTCCAAGAAAATGGAGGGGGGAATGCCATGATTTCTTTGGAGTGGAAGCTCTTGTGAGTCTTCTACCAGTAGCCTCCACCTTGGGTTGCCCAAACCTAGCAGGTAAGAAAGCTGCCTTCTTCCTGCCAGGCCTGAGAGGCTGGGGGGAATCCTAGAAGGGTCAGGGCTATCCTCTGCCAAACTGTCCCCAACCGCAGACCTTCCTCGCTGTACCTGAAAGGTTCTGGCTTTCCTAAACCACCATTGGAATTCTCATTCCTCTTGAATAGAAGCAGAGAAATCCCATCTCTTTCTCCCCATGTCAAGATGTTAGGAGAATCCGGAATTTTCTAGCTTTCCTCAATGATAATCCCCAATTTTCCTTTTGCTCATTCAGTTCTCCCCCTTCCCTGATGCTGCCAACTTCTAACTCTGATAATTGCTTTCTGATTGTTCCATTAGTTCTATAAATGGAATGTTGTGTTGGACTCCTTCTCAACATGACTGGCACCCCTCTTTCTTTTCAGTTCCTTATGTGGCCACTAAAGGGAAAGTTGAGTAAGACAATACCATCTCTTGGCTTTGAGGATTTTTTTATTTTTTACTATCCTCCATGCCTTGAATGCTCTTACTCCTTTTCTCTGACTACTGACATTGTTGGCTTTACTTAAGTCCAAATTAAAATCCAGGACAATAAGTCTTCCCTAATACCTCTTATATCCTATGTTTCCCTCTTTTAATTATTTCCTATTTGTGTAAAATAGATGTTTGACGCATGTTTGTTTTCCTATCTTTCACATTAGATTATAAGCCTCTTGAAGGGAGTCTTTTGGCTATTTTTTTTAAGCCCTACACTTAGCCCATTGTTTTGTGCAGAGTACACATTTAATAAATGTTTATTCAATGAAAACAAATAAAAAGAAAATCAAGGAGGCTGTCACTGGATCACAGAGTATATATTGGGGAGTAATGTATGAAAAGGCTGTAACAGTAGAAACTGGCCAGGTTATGGAGTCCTTTATTTTTTTTTTCACGTTAAACATTATTTTATTTGGTCATTTCCAAACATTATTCATTGGAAACAAAGATCATTTTCTTTTCCTCCCCCTGCCCCTTCCCACCACCTCTCCCATAGCCGATGCACGATTCCACTGGGTATCACATGTGTTCTTGGTTCAAACCCATTTCCATGTTCTTGGTATTTGCATTAGAGTGTGTATTTAGAGTCTCTCCTCAGTCATATCCCCTCCCTCCTGTAATCAAGCAGTTGCTTTTCCTCTGTGTTTTTACTCCCATAGTTTATCCTCTGCTTGTGGATAGTGTTTTTTAGATCCCTGCAGATTGTTCAGGGACATTGCATTGACACTAATGGAGAAGTCCATTACATTCGATTGTACCACAGTGTATCAGTCTCTGTGTATAATGTTTTCCTGGTTCTGCTCCTTTCGCTCTGCATCACTTCTTGGAGGTTGTTCCAGTCTCCATGGAATTCCTCTACTTTATTATTCCTTTGAGCACAATAGTATTCCATCACCAACATATACCACAATTTGTTCAGCCATTCCCCAATTGAAGGGCATCCCCTCATTTTCCAATTTTTGGCCACTACAAAGAGTGCAGCTATGAATATTCTTGTACAAGTCTTTTTACTTATTGTCTCTTTGGGGTACAAACCTAGCAGTGCTATAGCTGGATCAAAGGGCAGACAGTCTTTTATCACCCTTTGGGCATAGTTCCAAATTGCCCTCCAGAATGGTTGGATCAATTCACAACTTATGGAGTCCTTTAATTGCCAAATAGAATAATTTATATTTAATCCCAAAGATGATAGAGAACCAGTGGAGTTTATTGAATGAGGCACAATGTGTGTGTATCATTGACATATTTATACTTTAGGACAATCGATTTGACATCTGAGTGGATGATGGACTAGAGTGTAGAGTGAAAGAAGACCACCTAGGTGGCTATTTCAATAATGAAGGTGTGAGGTGATGAGAGCCTGCTCCAGAATGCTGTCAATGTCAGAGGATAGAAAGGGCATATATAAGAACTCATAAAAAGATAGAATTGACTGTACTGAATTTATCAACCAAAAGGATATGGGGTAGAGAGTGAGAGAGAATAAGTAAAGAATTTTACCTGAGCTATATGCCAATAATTATAAATATCTTGACGTCCTCTTTGAAAACATATTTCTTTAATTTATTTCATTTGCCCTTCAGGTGAAATTTTTAGGACTGTGTTGAATTATTATTCTGAGAGTGGACAATTGCTAAAAACATGTTCTTAGGGAGGAAATTCCAATGTTCTGTGATTACATGTATTACAGGTTCTTTTGTTCAAATAAATGCTTTTTATCTTGCTAAATCAAATCCCACAAAAGTCATATTTGTTCATATGTATGTTCTAACATAGATGAGTGCTATGTTTTATCAAAGGAATTTTTTTTTACTTTTTGGTGCAATAATGTCTTTCATTGTATTCTCATGTTAATACTAAATGCTTTCCTCTAAGAGAGAACAATTCCATGACTTCACTGGTATAGTGTTCTCCTAGATCCTGGCACTCCCTCTACCAAATCACCCATTCTTGATATTGTTAACAAAAAGTGTTAAATTGCTCTTTAAAAATCCATTTGAGTGATTTGGGGCCAAAGTAATAAAACTACTGTATTAACTCCAAAGATTGATATCATTTTTGGTGATAGACTTAGAGCATATTCACAGGCTTCTCTTCCCTTAACTACATGCATTCCCAGATCTCCTAAAAGGGTTGAGGCAAAGAATATGTGATCCATGAAAATGACTTAGCAGAAGTCCACATGTGAGGTTCACACACATTCTACTGCATATGGAGATTGAAAAGGATACAGATAGTAAAAGATAGACATAGATATATAATAGCCATGAGAAGCATCTGTCTTTGCTCCTAAGCAGCCTGAAGTAGGCTATGGAACTCTCCATTTTAGTAATCTATTTGTAGTGAGGTGTCATATTGGATAGAACACTGAACTTGTAGACAGAAAAACTTGGGTAATGTTTTTCCAGCTCTAAGTCTATGATCTCATGTAGTAACACATAGATATGCTATACTTTGGCATGAGCAAAAGAGATAGATAGCCTGAACACACCACAACTCATAGATACTGATTGAGATAAAAGCAGCATCAAGGTCAAGTCGGTGTCAGCCAGGACAAGATATCCTGCTCAGAAAGTAGGAAATAGGGTTTCAAGCTGTAGCATCTGTTCATAAGTTAACTGGAATGATTGACCATTATAATCTCCTGCTCCTCTGAGACATGGGCAAAGGGAACTTTATTAGATAAATTAACTTCCTGGCTGTCTCATTCTCAGTTTTCCCAAGACTGAAATACTCTAAAAAGAGCGGCAAATGGATCAATCTAAGGGTCAGCATTTGCCTGTGGGATTTAAGCTAGAAAATGTTCAGAATGGAATTTTGTAATACAGGTCACAAAATCTTTCTTTATTTTACCATACTTTAAAAATCTAATTAAATTGTTTGTTCAGTCGTAATCTTGAGGTTTGACTGAAGTCATTTTGGGGATAAGAAAAGAAGAGAGGAATTTCTATGTGCCATGATCTTTGTCTAGGACTGTCAGTGACAATCCATGACTTATAAGCTTGTTCCATAGTAAAGGCTCAGAGTGATGTGTGATTGACAATCACTTGGCTAAGCCCTGAAGCAGTCAGAGGAAGGCAGGTTCATTTAAAAGGATTTCCCAGAACAGGTGTAATATATATTTCAAAACAATCTCAGAATCTTAGAGTGGGAAGGGACTTTGGAGGTCATCTAGTTCACATGGCTAAATAAGAATCTGGTCAAGGACATTCACTACGCATGGCAATCCTATCTTTTTATGAAGATAGTTATGAGGAAACTTATTTAGATTGTCTAGATGACTCAGTAGATAGAACTCTGATCCTAGAGTCTGAATTCAAAACTGTCCTCAGATACTTACCAGCTGTGTGACTCTGGGCAAGTCATGTGAACCCATTTACCTCAGTTTTCTCATCTGTAAAATGATCTGGAGAAAGAAGTAGCTAGGCACTATAGTCTCCTTGCCAAGGAAATCTCAGAAGGGGTCACATAGAATTGGATATGATTGAAATGACTGAAAAACAACAACAAAAAAAAAAACATGAAACTTCCTAATACCAAAGGAAGTGCCTTCCACTTTGGGATAGGTCTGATTGCTCAGGAAAAAAAAAAATCCACATGTAATCCATGAGACTTGTCTCACACCAAGCCCTTCAGTTACTATCCAGGCATTTCATGGGTAAACATATTCTTCAAGCCATGGTTCATGAGCCCTGTTTACCTTTTGCCAGTCTGCCATATAAAATACTCAGTACATTTAACAAAAATATTTTAACTAAATAGCAATGTAAAGTTAAAGTAAAATATCTCTCCATAAACCCAAAATTACTATCTCACAAATGCATGGGCACTTGTTAGAAAATTCAGTTATGAGAAAGATCATGCATAAACATGTACACATGGAAGAACATGTGGCTCCAGATATTACACTGAAGAGATACAAATGCAGAAAACACATATGACTAGCATACACACAAACACACATATACACCCAAACAGAGAACAAACTACTTCCACTGCTACAATGGGGCCATTTTCCTTCTGTCTTTGTGTTCTTTGTTGATCTCTGAAAGAAATGTCTCTTCCCTTTCCCATGTGTTGTTTTCCACTATATATAGATGCCAACTCGATCCATTATGAGGATCACTTAATTACGTAACACCTTCATAAATTATACACTAGAGAAGCCTGTGGTGGCAGCTCCTGTATGAGCTCCTCTGCACACTTCCTTCAACTGCAGGGAGTATTATGTTTAATAAATGTGTTTTGCACTTCAGGGGTGAAGCTATAGGTTGGTTATAGCTAAATACACCTCCTTAGTGACTCAGGAATGTGCTGTCTTCAGATCTGTTTGTAGCTCAGTCCTTCTACAGGAAGTACCATGCTTTGTAAACCTTTCTTGCTTTTTTTCTACAGGGAAAGCTATAGCTGTGTTCAAACCCCATACTCAGCCAATACCTGTGAAAGCTGGATTCATTCTTTTTCTGTTTCTCTTTCCCAATAATTATGAATATCACTTCTCAAACATACTGAGCCAGAAAATATAGAAACTCATGTAGAGAAGTTCTTCTAAAGAGCTTCTTTGGCATGACCGTCAACTCTGCCTTTTTTTGTTCTTTTTCTCATTTGGCCAGCTCATGTTGACTTTAATGAAACTCATAGCCTTCCCCTCAGTCTCTGAGTTCAATTTACCCCTAATTTATAAACAAAGGATCATTTTAGGAATTTTAATAGCTCCAACCTGAAGCAAATTTCCACAGTGTTTTACCTTACCTAAACAGAAAAGCAATTGAAATAAAAATTTTTGCTTTACTATATTCTACTAGCTGAAGACCTGAATTCAAATCCAATTGCAGATAGTTTCTCAGACCCTATGAAAGTTATTTAATTTTGCCTCAGTTCATCATCTGTAAAATGAGCTGGAGAATAAAATGGCAAGTTATTCTCTGAATATAATTATAATAATAATAGTTAGCATTTATATAGAAACATATATGTGCCAGGCTCTGTTTTAATCATTTTACAAATATTATCTCATTTGATCCTGACAACAACCCTAAGTGGTGGGTACTATTATTATCCACATTTTACAGATGAGAAAACTAAAGTTAATAGAAGAAAAGTAACATCCCCAAAGTCAAACAGCTAATAAGTATCTGGCTTGAGATTTTAACCCTAGTCTTCTGACCCATGACAGAATCCATTGTACCACCTACCTACCTCATATACATATATAATAACAATTTTCTTGGTTTTTGAGTTATAGGGCTCTGACATTTTCTCCATCTTCAGCAACACATTGAGCTCTCTGTTTCTCTCTCTGTCTCTCTCTCTCAACATTTATACCAACCTTTAACTTAGCTCTCTTCAACTTTCTTCCTAATTCATCAAAGATAAGAAGTATCTTCTTTATAGTAGTCTTTAAATACTATGAGGATACACTATATCATCCCTATGATTGTTTTCTTTAATGATGCATATATCATAGCCATCCTGATGCTTTAGTACAATTCATGAAGAGTTGTACCCCCTCCCCAAAATCTCAATTTGTTAATGAACCTTCCAGTATTTTAGGACGATCCTTAGACAATAAGTAGGCATGTACGCCATAAGCAAATCTTTGAACTTTACCATTTCCATAAGATGAATAAGAGTTTTTATTTGGACAACATAACTAAGAAAATGCAGAGGTGCGGTGAACACCGCAATGAAGCATTGAAGTACATGTGACCTTCTCTACTGTGTATGTATACATATAATATGTATGTATATGAATTATTCATGTATAATATTGCATGTATCAAAGTTATATATGCATATATTTTACATCTCTCACCTATCATCATGTACTAATATGCAAACATAAAATGTGTACATAATTTTGATCATTTAAAATGTACTCATTTATCAATTACCAATGCATATCAGTATATATTTATGTATTTTTAATTTTACAGACTTTTCTAGAGACCTGAAAGATTACCAAATGGCTTATCCAATGTTACCTAGGTAGTATTTGGCATAGCTACAGCTGGAAATCAGAATTCTTTTAATGCTTTTTAATAGCTATTTAATAGCTGATACTAATAACTCTCTATCTGCTATGAAAAGTTTCTTTTCATAAATTCTTTGTCTATATTTCCATCTATCTACATATCATCTATCTATACAAACATTCATAAACATACATTCATTTGCACATGACAAATATATATATATATATATATACATATATATATATGTATGTAAGTGTATGTGTATGGATAGGCACACTCAAGGTAGGCAGCATAATATAGGTTAGAGACTTAGATTTGGAGCCAAGAAAACATAGGTTCGATTTTTGCCTTTGACATATATTGGCACTGTGAGTTTTAGTCAATCTTTTACTTAATCTTTTAACAGTGCTTTAAACAACTTTCTAAAATTGCCATCTGCAGAGAAAGTCCTTACTTATAGTGACAAGCATAGCTTCCTGATACAGGAGTTCCCTAAATCAATGGAATCACAGGATACAGTCACTATCATTGTCACCATATGCACATTTTATGTATGTAGATCTATATCTATATAAATAATGTGTACACACATGTATGTGACATTTTAATCATACTGGATATTTATATATATGTTTGTACAGTTAGGCATGCTTTGGGGGATATTATAGAATCATTCAAAACAGCATTTCATAGTTATTGAAAATTTCTAATATGGAATATCCCAATATCAATGCAGACTGGCAGTTCTCTGACTCACAGACTTAGAGGATTGCCTAGGGCAATGAAACAGTAATGATTTGGCCTTGGTTCACACTGCTTCAATACTCTAGAGGAGGGAGAACTATGCCTTTCCTGACTAGGAAGCTTTCTGTCTGTCTATCCACAAAACCAGCTTTTTCTCTCAGATACATACAGTGACTTTAAAATCACTGGAAATATAATATAATATAATCAACTTCAAAATCCCTATCATTATTTGTGCATTTTATAAAAACCTCACATTAGAATTGATAGTTTGTTTCAAAATTCTTAATCCCAAATTAAAACTGAACTCCCCAATGGCAAATCCAAGAATGTGATTCAGAGAAATGTAAAGATGCAAAGGTCCCACTGCATCATTTATTTACTTCCCTACTTGATGCTGGATAGTTTCATTCAATATTACTTAGGGCTCGCCTAGTCTTCAATAACATGGAAATAACTAGGTTTTATAACTTCCTCCCTGGAAGAGCATTAAGAGATTTATAGATGTTTCCAAAGTCATCTCCACAACATTCTTTTGCCATAGGTATGAACAGATGTTGTTATCTGCTATTTTCACATGAGAAAATTCAGTACCGAGCAAGTGAGCCTTAAAAGGTGGCTGTTCACCAACAAGAATAATAACTTTCATTTATGTGGAACTTAGTGGTTATGGAGAGAGCATTTGCTCAAACATTTTCTCATTTGATCCTTCTAGAAATCCTGGAATGTGAGGTAGATACAGAAAGTACGAATTTACACAGCGGAAAATGGTTGCATAGATATTCTGACTCCAAGTTGGGCGACTCAACAAATCTCTATCTTTAGAACTAGATGCATAGAAAATGGAGAACTGATTCAGTTATATCGTGCATGGTACAAATCTAACCTCAGGCAGATACTGAATGTATGACCCTGGACTGGTCACTTAAACTCTTAGTATCTCCCTCCATCATTCAACACTAAGAATTTTTGATTGAGGGAATTAAAAAAATATTGTTTATATTTTTCCAGATTACATATTTATATAATCTTTTATATTTGTTTTCTGACACTTTAAAATATCTGCTGTATCCTCCCCACCAAATCTCCGAAAAGGGCAGGTAGTAGAAAATATATTGTACTTATATTATCATATAATACATATTTTCATGTTCATCATATTGTGAAACAAGATACATATTGTTTACACTAGAGAATAATTAATGGAGGAAATGAAGTAAATAAAGGTATATTTCAATCTATATTCAAACTGTTTATTCCTTTGATGATGGTATATATCTAATTTCTTCACGAGTCCTTTGAAATTATTGTGGATTTTTTCTTGCCCAATTGATAAATGTTAAAACATTTACAGCATATCATTACTCACTGCTGATGTCACTCTGTACAACATTCTACTGGTTCTGCTTACTCCACTTTGCATGATTTCATGAGTCTTATAATCACTTATCACTGTGTATTGAGTGCCATTGGCCCATCACTCTATTTCTTAGCCAATACCAAATTATTTTGATGACTGTAGCTTTATAATATAGTTAGAGATCCAGTAGAGGAAACTCATTTTCCTTTATATCTTTTCCTATTAATTCCCTTGATATTCCAAGACCTTTGCTCTTCCAGATGAAATTGGTTATTATTTTTTTCTAGCTGTATGGAATAGTTTTGATGTAGTTTGGAATGATACTGAATAAACCAATTTGAGTAGAATTATCATTTTTATTCTACTGGCTTTTATTAAACATGAACAATTAATGTTTTTTCAATTGTTTAGAACTAACTACTTGTGTTAAAAATATTTTGTAGCTATGATCATGTAGTTCCTGGATTTGTCTTAGCACATAGAGTCCAACATATTTTATAATATCTACAATTGCTTTAAAGAGATTTCTCTTTCTAACTCCTGCTGTTGGACTTTATTGATAGTATAGAGATATGCTGATGATTTGTGTGGGTCTATTTCATATCCAGCAACTTTGTTGAAGATGTTAACTGTTTTAATTAGGATTTTGGTTGATTCTCTTTCCTATTCTAATACCTTCAATTACTTTTCTTATTGCTATAGCTAGCATTTCTATTAAAATATTGAATGAGGGATTTTTAAAAAATGGATTCTTCCCTATACTAATTTAGTAATAATCTCATTCATTATTATTTATTTGTGATGAACTTTTGTGTAACCCTGATTTTATAAGAATATGTGAAGCTGGTATGTATAAACTCGGTTCTATCCTCCCACCTTAAGGAATTAATGAACATAGGATTGTTTTAAACCAATCCTAATATTTAAGGGGAGGAGATAGATATAATTCTACTTCAGTACTCCTCTCAGAAACTAGAGAAAACAGTGTTCAGTCTTGTTTACCTTCTCCTGACACTCTCAAAGATGAAAATTTAGCCTTTCTTGGAGAGTGGTAGGTTAGATTCTGGACGTATCTATTCATATCATATTCAGGATACATTTAAAACAGTTTATATGGCAATGTGTATGTATCTAATCACCATCTTCATAGTTTTTATATATTGTACATATGTTTTACACACATATATATATTCGCCAATGGGTATGTGTATATACATCATATACTTATTATATATCATATACCTATAATCTTACATGGACACACAATAAACTTGCAATTTTAGACATAATGCATTTTCCTTAAAGGAATGCTTTGTGAAGTGAGTAGTATAAGAATTATTACTACTATTGGATATATCAGACACAAATAGGTTAAGTAACTTCCCCATTTTCAAGTAGTAAAGAAATGGCAGAACTGAGAATCAAACTCCAACCTTTCCAACTGAAGACCAATATCTTTCCATGACAATGAAATAGATTTGTTTACTTTCCTTAGGAATATAGCAAAAAAGTAAACTAAGGACTTCTGGTAGCAAAAACATTATTTTTTTAAGTTTATTTAATTAATTAATTTAGGATATTTTTCCATAGTTATATGAATCATATTCCTAGCAGTTTTTATCGAATAGTGGATTTTTGACCCAAAAGCTGGGATCTTTGGGTTTACCATATATTGTCTTACTGAGGTCACTTGCCCCAAGTCTATTCCACTGATCCTCCTTTCTGTCTCTTAGCCAGTACCAAATTGTTTTGATGACTGCTGCTTTGTAATATAGTTTGAGATCTAGGACTGCAATGCCCCCTTCCTTTGTATTTTTTTTTCATTATTTCCCTGGATATCCTTGATCCTTTGTTATTCCAAATGAACTTTTTTATGGTTTTATCTAAATCAGTAAAAAGATTTTGGAAGTTCTATGTGTATGGCACTAAATAGATAGATAAGTTTGGGTAGGATGGTCATTTTTACTATATTGGCTCGTCCTACCCATGAGCAGTTAATGTTTTTTTCCAATTGCTCATGTCTAGTTTTAGTTGTGTGGAGAGTGTTTTGTAGTTGTGTTCATATAGTTCCTATGTTTGTCTCAGGAGATAGATTCCTAGGTATTTTATTTTGTCTGAGTTGATTTTGAATGGGATTTCTCTTTCTAGTTTTTGCTGCTGAACTATGTTGGAGATGTATAGAAATGCTGATGACTTATGTGGGTTTATTTTGTATTCTGCAACTTTTCTAAAGTTGTTGATTATTTCGATTAGCTTTTTGGTTGAATCTCTAAGATTCTTTAAGTAGACCATCATGTCATCTGCAAAGAGTGATAACCTGGTCTCCTTTTTGCCTATTTTAATGCCTTCAATTTCTTTTTCTTCTCTAATTGCTACTGCTAGTGTTTCTAGTACAATGTCAAATAGTAGAGGTGATAATGGGTATCCTTGTTTCACCTCTGATCTTATTGGGAATGCATTTAGTTTATCCCCATTGCAGATGATATTGGCTGATGGTTTTAGATATATACTGTTTATTATTTTTAGGAACGACCCTCCTATTCCTATGCTTTCTAGTGTTTTTAATAGGAATGGATGTTGTATTTTATCAAAGGCTTTTTCTGCGTCTATTGAAATAATCATGTGATTTTTGTTGGTTAGCTTGTTGATATGGTCAATTATGTGGATGGTTTTCCTAATATTGAAAGAGCCCTGCATCCCTGGTATAAATCCTACTTGATCATGGTGGATGACACTTCTGATCACTTGCTGGAGTTTTTTTGCTAGTATCTTATTTAAGATTTTTGCATCTATATTCATTAGGGAGATTGGTCTATAATTCTCTTTCTCTGTTTTTGATCTGCCTGGTTTTGGAATTAGTACCATGTTTGTGTCGTAAAAGGAGTTTGGTAGAACTCCCTCTTTGCTTATTATGTCAAATAGTTAGTATAGTATTGGGATTAACTGTTCTCTGAATGTTTGATAGAATTCACTTGTGAATCTGTCGGCCCCTGGGGATTATTTCTTAGGGAGTTCTTAGATGGTCTGTTGGATTTCATTTTCTTAGATTGCTGTATTTATTGCCATATAATTGGGCAAAGTAATTTTTAATGATTGTCTTGAATTCCTCTTCATTGGAGGTGATGTCCCCCTTTTCATTTTTGATGCTGTTAATTTGCTTTTCTTCTTTCCTTTTTTAAATTAGATTGACCAGTACTTTGTCTATTTTGTTTGTTTTTTTCAAAATACCAGCTTCTAGTCTTATTCATTAAATCAATAGTTCTATCACTTTCTATTTTATTAATTTCTCACTTAATTTTTAGGATTTCTAGTTTGGTTTTCTGCTGGAGTTTTTTAATTTGATCACTTTCGAGTTTTTTTTTTATTTGCATTTCCAATTGATTGATTTCTGCTCTCCCTAGTTTGTTAATATATGCATTCAGGGATTACTGCTTTGGCTGCATCAAAAGGTTTGGAAGGATGTCTCACCATTGTCATTTTTCTTGATGAAATTATTAATTGTTTCTGTGATTTCTTCTCTAACTAAATGATTTTCGAGTATCATATTGTTTAATTTCCAATTAATTTTTGATTTGGTTTTCCAAGTACCATTACTGATCATTATTTTTATTGCCTTGTGATCTGAAAAGGCTGCATTTATCATTTCTGCTTTTCTGCATTTGTATGCCATGTTTCTGTGACTTAGTGTATGGTCAATCTTTGTGAATGTGCCATGTGGTGCTGAGAAGAAGGTGTATTCCTTTTTGTTCCTATTCATTTTTCTCCATATGTCTATTAACTCTAATTTTTCTAAGATTTCATTCACTTCTCTTACCTCTTTCATATTTATTTTGTGATTTGATTTATCTAAATTTGATAATGGTTGGTTCAAATCTCCCACTAATATTGTTTTACTGTCTATTTCTTCCTTCAATTCTCCTAGTTTCTCCATTAGAAATTTGGGTGCTATATTATTTGGTGCATATATGTTGATTAGTGATATTTCCTCATTATCTAAAGTCCCTTTTAACAAAATATAATTACCTTCCCTATCCCTTTTAATCAGGTCTATTTTTGCTTTATCAGATATCATGATTGCAACTCCTGCCTTCTTTCTATAAGTTGAGGCCCAGAAGGTCTTACTCCATCCTTTAATTTTGACCTTGTGGGTGTCTACCTGCCTCATGTGAGTTTCTTGAAGACTAAATATGGTAGGGTTTGGGATTCTAACCCATTCTGCGATTCGTCTACATTTTATGGGTGAGTTCATTCCATTCACCTTCAAAGTTATGATTGTGACTTGTGAATTCTCTGGCATTTTGATATCCTTCCCTAATTCTAACCTTTCCTCTTTAGCTCTAACCTTTTAATCCAGTGATTTACTTCAAATCATTCCCCCTTGTCCCCTACCTTGATATGTTTCCCTTTCTATCCTCTCCCTTTTTGTTCCCTCCCCTTCCCCCCTCTCTTTTCCTCCCCTTTAGTTTTCCCTCCCCCTCTCCCCCATTTGGTTTTCCCTTCTCCCTACCATTGTTGGGTAAAATAGAATTCAAGATCCCAATGGTTCTGAACGTTTTTCCCTCTCAGAGTTGATTTCCCTGAGAGTAAGGTTCAAGTAAAAACTCTCTTCCTCTCCTTCTTATAGGAGATTTCTTCCCCTACCCTTCCTGTGTCAATCTTTGTGTGAGAAAGATTATTCTATTTGATTTTTTCTTTTCCCCCTGTTTACACATTACACTTTCCATATATTAATATATATATATATATATATATATAAAGAGAGATTGATATAAATGTAGTCCTTATAGAAGAGAGTTTGAATAAATGAAAAGATAACAATTTTCTTCTTTTCCCTTTCTATCATATTTACCTTTTCAGGTATTCCATGCTCTTTGTTTTTCAATATCAAACTTTCCACAGAGCTCTGGTCTTTTCTTTGCAAAAAGTTGGAAATCTTCTTTTTTGTTGAATGCCCATACTTTCCCTTGGAAGTATATAGTCAGTTTTGGTGGATAGCTGATTCTTGGTTGAAGACCCAGCTCACTTGCCTTTCTGAAAATCATGTTCCATTCCCTACGATCATTCAGAGTGGAACTTGCAAGGTCTTGTGTGACCCTGATTGGCATTCCTTTCTATCTAAATTGTCTTTTCTGGCTTCTTGTAGGATTTTTTTCTTTTGATTGAAAGCTTTGGAATTTGGCAATTACATTCCTGGGAGTTGTCTTCAGGGGATTTAGTGTAGAGGGTGTTCTGTGAGCTCTTTCAGTGGCTGTATTGCCCCCTTGTTTTAGAATCTCTGGGCAATTTTCTTTGATTATATCTTGTATTATGATGTCGAGTTTGTGGTTTATTTCTGGTAGTCCAATTATTCTTAAATTATCTCTTCTTCCTCTATTTTCCAAGACTGTCACCTTGACCAATTTCCACTTTGTTTTAGATGGTTTGGATGTGTTTGCTTGTTTGTTATTCTCTGCTGTTTCCTTTTTAGTCTTGGGTATTTCTCTGTAGAAATTATTGATGGTCAAGTTTCTTTATTATTATTTTGGCAGTGGTGGATTGTAGTTCTTGGGTTTGGGTGGCCATTTCTTTACTAGTTCTTTCTTTACTTCACAGTCAGAAATCTGAGTGAGGAGGACAGGCTTTCAGTGTATCTTTCTATAGAGTGGTTTTTGCCTGAGGCTATTTTTCAGTTTTCACTACATCTGCTGTGCACAGCCCCTCTCTGCCCTATTTCCATGCCCAAAATCCTCTTTACCTTAGCCTCCTGGGGTCCCAAGTTTCACTGTTTTGTAGGGTAAATCTGTGGTTTCCTCAGCCAACCCCCTGAAAACCTAGAGATTGCTCTGCACTCATTCTGACTCTGTGCTCTCTCTTATTCTATACTCATTCTGATTCTGTGCTCCCTCTCACTGTGGTGCCATAGGTTGAATAAGGTGGGGTGATCAGCTCATGCTTCTGTAGGAGTAATTTTACCTCCTTATAGTATGGAAATTCCCCAAACCTACCTACCTTCAATGGAGGGCTCTATAGATCAGCCCCTTCACTCATCTGATTTTGGTTTTTGTCCTTTTGAGGTGCTTTATATCGATATGTGGTGGGAGAGGAAGTCCCTTCCATCTATTCTGTGGCCATTTTATTCCAGAAGTCCTAGAAACATGATTTTTTTGAGTGATTTACATGTGTTTTTGTACTTTTGGGATGTTTTCAATGATTGACCATATGTTTAGGTAGTCAAGATTTTTCTCTGCATCATTTCTTTTATTTATTTTTTCATTTATTTTAACAAACATTTTTTCTCTCTCCTCCTGCACTCTATTGAACAACAAAAAGGGAAATTAAACCTTCCAAACAAATATGTATTTTCAAGCAAACTGGGTTTTCAATTAGCTTCATCAGAAAGTGTAGGTTTCGTAATATATTTTTAATTCCATCATATCTTTATTATGTATGTAGCTTGTTTTTTCTTTTGTTTTTTGGAATCATATCATTCATTGTATTAATCATAGTTCTGAAATCTTTTAAAGTTATTTTTCTGTGTACCTTTTTTTTTAACTTGGTAAATATGAACAAACATGAACATTTCCACATTCAATGAATAAAAAGGGGGACCACATGTGAAATCATGAATCTTCATTACATCCAAATTTTAAACATATGTTTTTCAAATTTAAAGTGGTAATTACAACACTGCTTTGCTTGTCTGGATTCCAAGCTGAATTTACTTTTGCTCTCTTATTTATATTCTTTAAATGATTCCTTAATTTTCTTTTCATTCTTTTTTTAGATTGTTATCATTAAAATTACTTCTATTCAAAATCCTACTTTCAACAAGAAATTAATAATCTTTTAAAAATTATTTCCCTCCCTCTCCAAAAATGTATGTTTGTTTATGGATTGTACATATATTATTGGTTAACATATTACCCAATTCATCATGTAAAGCTGACATATTGCTTACACTAGAGAAAAATTCACAGAGGAAATAAAATGAAGAATGTTATGTTTCAATCTGCATTTGAACTCCATCTACTCCTTCCATGAAAGTAGATATCCTTTTTCAGAGTGAATGCCTTGGAATTGTCTTAGATCCTTGCCTTGTTAAGTCATTCACAGCTAATCATCATGCACTACTGTTGTTACTGTGTACAATGTACTTTTTATGCTCACTTCACTTTATATCAATTCTCATAAGTCTTTCAAGTTGTTGTTGTTGTGTGTGTGTGTGTGTGTGTGTGTGTGTGTGTGTGTGTGTGTGTGATTACCTTGTTTGTCATTGTTTCTTATGGAACAATAGCATTCCATTACAATCATATACCACAACTTGTTCATATATTCCCCATTTGATGGACATCCTCTCAATTTTTAATTCTTTGCCACTACATATAAGAAATAAAGATGGGTAGTATTGCTTGGATTTAAGTTATATATAACTTTTTTTAGTATAAATTTAGATTGTTCTCCAAAATATTTGAATTAGTTCACAGTTCCACCAATAATCTATTAGTGTTGCCATTTTCCCATAATCATTCCAATATTTGTCACTTTGCCTTTTATGATTTTAGCCAATGTGATCATTGCAAGATGATGTCTCAAAGTTTTTTGATTCACATTTCTCTAGTCAATCATGAATTAGAGCATTTTTTTCATGTAGTTATATATAACTTTGATTCCTCCCTCCAAAACCTGTCCATTTTGACCATTTATCAATTAGGTAATGTCTCATACTCATATATTTGACAAAGTTCTCCATAACATTTTAATTATATAGATTATTATTCTAATTATGTCCTTCACTTTTTAACAGTACATAAAATATCCCTAGTTTCTTCTCAAATTATTTTATCACATCTTTTTTGCAACATAGCTTCCCATTAATATACCTTAATTTGTTTAAGCATTTCCTGATAGTTTCCTATTCTTCTAGCTTCTGTTTTGGGACTGCTATGAAGCAAGATCTGTATGTTCAAGGTCTTCAATTTAGGAAATAACTAAAGTTTTAATGAAGGTGCCTATGATACAGACTCAGTGATGGCTAGATCTTTGAAAACACTTTCTGAGCTTTCTTCTACTATTTTGAATATTCTCCTATCAGAGGTAGGATGTACATTATGATCTAAAGCTTATAGAATACTTATTCTTGA